>NW_010309837.1:0-2758 GCF_000700745.2 Antrostomus carolinensis | reverse complement strand
GACCCCACTAGACACAGGTCTCCAACTAGACAATTGTGCTGCTGTGATTTGGGGTTATTGCCCCATGTGTTCTCTCTTTCTCCTTTCCCACTGTGTGAGAAGAAGCAGACTAGCAGCTTTAAGTGGTACCTAAGCCAGGCTGTGCAATGTTTGTGGGTGTAGAGCACAGACTGAGCTACCTGGGGTGCAACATGACTTGCCCAGCTGTTAGACCTCATCCACACGTTGCTCTAAGCTCTCAGATTTAGTGTACGGCTCAGGGCTCTGCTTTCCTCCTCCAAAGCTTCTGCAGAGCCTGATGCCAAAGCTTGAAAGACTTAATTGTTGTGCAGCTGAAATGGGCGTTAGGGAGAGATAAAACACCCAGAATGGCATCTCCACATCTGCTTCCCTGAGCCAGGCCCAGCAGGATGCTGAGACTTGCAGCATGGCAGGGGCCAGCCACTAAGTCCAGCAGCTTGACAGTTTGAAATCCAGGGTCCAGTTGTAAAATAGAAGGTTCAAAAGGACACACTCATCCTGCCCTTTGCTTTCCAAACCTTGCTCGTATCTTGTCTTTATCTGAGTTGGTGCTAAGGGCCAGGTCTCGTGTGTCTGACACCCTGAGTCTGCTGTGCAGCCTGTTCAAGTTGTGTCAGCAGCTTTGGCAAGAGCACGTCATCTGACTGATGGATACGACTCGTCTGTGGGCGAGACATTTGTCCTGGGGCCTCATCTAGATGCGTTTATAGAAATGAATCCGTAGCTGCAGACACTGATAGCTGCATGGCTGTATCTTCATGAGGCAGAAGGGAGAAGGTGACATCCTGGCCTCAGCTGAGGCCCATTAGAGTTTGTCATTGATTTTTAGTGGGGCCAGGAGTTCAGGCTGTCACTGGTATTTGTCACTAAAAAACCCCTGACCTTTAAAAGGAGAAAGGACTCCAGTGGTGTCTGCCAGAGTTGGCACAAAGAGGAAGGTTTAGCTTAGGGAGGAATTAAGGTTTTTCATTCTTCCTAAAATTTGATAGCTCACGTTTAAATTCTGGCCATCACTAATTATTCCAGAAAAGAGCAGCTTAAAAGAACTATCAGGCTCATTAGCTCAGCCATTAGGATCGTGTATGATGGGCAGGAAGGGTGGCACTTATTGTCCCATCTTTTCTCTTCTGTGTTTTAAGAGATCCCTTTCCCTCTCCAGAAGTGAGGCATGGGAAGGTGAGATGCATCTTCAAACTGCTTGAAGTACAGTCACCAGAACTGCACATCTTCAGTGGCAAAGCTCTTCATTAGCCCTCTCTATCCCTAGTCTTTTTGCTGCCTGGGATCTTCCTACTGTGCTTCCACGTTCCCTGTACTAAATTCTGGAGCCATCTGAAGTGGGCATGTGCAGTGAGACCAGGGAACACGTGCAGAAAACAAATTCAAATGTATATTAATCTGGATTCCACAAGAAATACTCTGCTAATGCATTGGGGTTCATGGCAGTGGGGAGAGGAGAGAGTTTGGGAATAGTGCTGCCTAATTCAGGGGCGTGATTCAGTGAGTGGCATCAGCCATGAGCCTTGCCTGTGCCTGTGCAGCGAGGCCTTTGCTGGAGTGAGAACTGCGCTTCCTCTGCTACCACTGATGTGGTCAGTGGAGTTGAGAGAGAGAGGTTTTATAGATACAGGATTTACAGTCTCTCTCTGGAGGTAGTGGAGGATGCAGCATCTTTCTCCCAGGGATTTGGGTGTTGTCTCATAGTGATGATGGCTGAGCAGGTCTTTGCATTGGCAAGTACCTTAGAATGGTTTGGGTGGGAAGGGACCTTAAAGCTCATCCAGTCCCAACCCCCCTGCCAGCAGCAGGGACACCTTCCACTAGACCAGGTTGCTCAAAGCCTCATCCAGCCTGGCCTTCAACACTTCCAGGGAGGAGCAGCCACAGCTTCTCTGGCCAACCTGGGACACTGTCTGAGCATCCTCACAGGAAAGAATTTCTTCCTAATATCCAATCTAAACCTCCCCTCTTTCAGCTTGAAGCCATTTCCCCTTGTTCTACACTAACTGCCCTTATAAAAAGTCCCTCCCCAGCCTTCTTATAGTGCCCTTCAGGTATTGGAAAGCTGCTATAAGATCACCCCAGAGCCTTGAAACCTTGCATGTGAGAGGATGAGCTTGTGGAGTGCACAGGAATTCTGCCTGCAGTTTGTGTTCCTGCTGTGGCTGGGAAGCAGTCTAGAAGACTCATTGTGACTTAAAAGACTCTCTTGGATCATCTGACAGCAAAAGCTATTTCTTTGTTGTTGGAAATGGGAACAGAATACACTGTAAGCAAGAAGAAGAGATTTGGATTTGGTCATATTTCTGTATGACAGTTAAAGATTCATGGGTTTATTGCACACAGCTCCAGTCTTCTCTAAAATGTGCTTATCCTTGTTTCTGCTCAGTATTTTACAACACGTTTTTGTTCTGCTGTGAATCTCCTTCCCATAACTCTCTGCCTTCATCTCAGTAATATTGTCTGAAACAAAGCAGTGGCTCTGGGTTTCTTTTTAATGCTTTTTGAAAAAATGGTCCACATTCCATCCTAGCTATGGTACAAATTGGACTTTTCCAGTGTCTTAAGGTAGCAGATATCAGAATTTGTCTCCCAAAACAGATAAGAAAAAGGATAATTGACCAAAAAAACCGTACAAATGGGAGGTGATGGACATGCCCTCCTTCCTGCTCTTCCTGATCATGGCAATATGGATGGAGAGGATACAACAACCCCAGGTTCCAGTATAGGTTGGGAA
>NW_010309836.1:0-22404 GCF_000700745.2 Antrostomus carolinensis | reverse complement strand
CAACAAGACCAAATGCAAGGTCCTGCACTTGAGTCCGGGCAACCCCAGGCACAAATACAGGCTGGGCAATGAGTGGCTTTTGAACCGCCTGTTGGTTGACAGCTGGCTGAACATGAGCCAGCAGTGTGCCTAGGTGACCAAGAAGGCCAACAGCATCCTTGCCTGTATCAGAAACAGCGTGGCCAGCAGAAGCAGGGAAGTCATCCTTCCCCTGTACTCAGCATTGGTGAGGCTGCACCTTGAATACTATGTTCGGTTTTGAGCCCCTCATTACAAGAAGGACATTAGTTGCTGAAGCATGTCCAGAGAAGGGCAACAAAGCTGGTGAAGGGGCTGGAGAACAAGTCTTATCAGGAGCAGCTGAGGGAACTGGGGTCATTTAGCCTAGAGGAGAGGAGGCTGAAGGGAGACCTTATCACTGTCTACAACTACCTGAAAGGAGGTTGTAGGGAGGCAGGTGTGTGTCTTTTCTCCCAGGTAACTAGTGATAGAACAAGAGGCAATGGCCTTAAATTGCACCAGTGGAGGCACAGATTGGATGTCAGGAAATACTTCTTCACTGAAAGGGTTCTCAGGCGCTGGAATGGGCTGTCTAGGGAGGTGGTTGAGTCACCATCCCTGGAGGTATTTAAAAGACAGGCAGATGAGATGCTCAGAGATACAGTTTAGTAGTGGACTGGACGATCTCAAAGGTCTTTTCCAACCAAACGATTCTATGATTCTATATAAAAAAGTAGAATGTAAAATTAAAATTAATTAAAAACACAAGAATATATCTATTTAGACTTTAAATTTCCAAATTTAAATTCTTTAATATTTAATTTGTATGTCTATTATCTGAAGGTGATTTTTGGGTTAAGATCTTCAGTTTAGGAGAGGAAATAGAACACTAACCCTTACAACTGCAAAACTTAAAAAGTTTTAGACTCCAATTAGTCACCATAGCCCTTCCAGTTGGGTCACTCATAGGTAATCATTATAGAAATATGTCAAGATCATTTAAGATTTCTTGGAAAATATCCACCTTTTTTTTTTATTATTTTTTTTATTCCAGAGGGTTTAGACTACTTTTAAGCAAGACAAATTATATTTAAAATGGAACAAATGGAACACTTAAATTAGTTTGCTCACTTACAAGCTGAACACCTGAAAAATACAGTCCTACAAATGCAAACAAATGTGTAATTTCTGCAGTGTTGCTTGTTAGACAGCTACCAATATTTTCTAGATGGGTTAATGTACTTAGATGTTCTGTGGCACCAGCATCCCTTCATTAGAAAGTCCATTCATCCATTCATCTCCCTGTCAATCCCTCTTAATACAGGTATGGAAGGTCAATACAGTACAGCTAAGCCTGCAGAAAAGTAATGAGAGAGATCATAAAATGACAGAAGAATTTTTTTTGCATTAAAAAACCAACAATAAACCCCAAGAAACCCCCAACCTACATTCAGAAGTTGCTTACAGAAAAACGTATTAAGATGGTAAGACAATTTCTCCTATCTTAAGAAATATCAGAATTGTTTGTCCAAGCAGTCAGAATTTGCCCTCTGTGTATGGCGCACATTATGACTGATAGAGGTGCTCTTCAACATTGATCACAACCATCTTTATCATGAGACCAGTACTTCTTTTGTTGAGCAGAACAAATGCATTTTACAGACAGAAAAAAAGGCAAAGATTTGTTGCCCCTCTGTTTTTGCAGACATTGGAAACTCTAATGAGCAAAGCAGGGAATATATGCCTTGAATTTAAGAAAGAAACTCTACCATGTAAAACTGTGTTTTGGCCTTTTCTCCACTCCAGAGGATGTCTACACCTTTCTGAAAGCAGGTATGCTTTTGCATTGCCTGCTTTTTCTGCTAATCTGACACAACTGAACTTTGAACTGCATAGTCAAGGTTAGTGTGGCCTATCCCTGAACTGGTAAGTCTGATGACAAGCAAGATAAACAAGTTCAGATGTTTCAGATGTACTTGTCATACAAAACTACATTAACGATCCAGATTTTTGCTACAGATCAGCAAGTAGTCTTAAAATTACAAGGAAAAAGCCCCTAATGCCTGTATCATTTTGGTTTCTGCTACAGTTAAAAAGTTCAAAACAATGACAATGTTTTCTTAGATTCCTGCAATACTTAGAATGTTGACACTACAAGAAACTATAAATGGATATTCAATATTTAGAAGATAAAAAGTGAACATTCTCTTGATCTACAAGCAATGACAGCATTTCATACTTGGAAAGCATTGGAAAGATGTTAAAAAAACACTCCTGAGATAAATATTACAATGTTTTATTTCAAGTATTTAGAAATTAGGACAATAGAGCATAAACAATTCTACTAGATCCAAAGAATGTGAATTGATAGCAGAGCTAGATTTAAAATCCCAGGATATTTTGACCCTGTCTCACACTATCTAAAAGGCTATGTGTCCCTTTGCTTGAATGTACTTACAAGACTCAGTTACCATAGCACTTGCATGCCTGTTATTATTTTATGTGGGAGTTGGATTTTTGTATTTTGCTAAGGCATATACCTTCTCTTTGAGCTGAGAAGCTTGTTCCCTAGACCAACATGATTGTTGCACGGAACAGTCACACAGTAAGCATACTTCTATTTCAACAGAGCAAAATAGATGCATAACTGCAGTTGATGTTTTTGTTTTCCATCGTGACTTCATAGTGACATTACTATCATGTCATAGACATTCATTTCAAAGGGACACCATATTTTTTCTACTGATTTATGTGCTCCTTAAGATATTATTTATTTAATCAAGAAAATATTTCTCAAATGTTAAAACGGCACTTTACAATCCACCTTGAAAAATTTAGAGGTACCCAAAGTTCAGCTCCTACTATGTTGGTCAAGTCAGTTGAATTTGCGTCCTCCTCAAAACAAATTTAAGAGGTTAATAAATAATTATCATTCAGTACTCTATTCAAATAAATGAATGGAAAAGAAACAGTCATCATTTCTCACAATTTAGACAGGATGATAGAAGGCAAACAACAATGGTGTTCTTGTTAAAGCAGTCTGAAATCAGGTGGTCATTTATAATACCGTATGTGGTCTGCATTATAACCCATTGGTCAGCATACTGGGGCATCATCAGTCTTCAAGAAGACAAAAAGCATGTCAGATAGATAGTTTTAGTGGCTTTCAGATGAGGCTGCGGCATTACAATACCTGGTGTCCTGACCCAATGTTGGTGCCGGTGCAGGTCCTCCTTACATGCACCTTCGAGGGCCGTGGTTTCCATAGCAACGGCACGTCTCTTTGTCCCCCAGCACCTGGGGCAGGGACATGTCCAGGCAGAACACCCCCGCGGGCAGGGCGCCTTCACAAGTCCGGGTTTCCAGAACCCTGTGGTCTTGTGACGGTCCTTGAAAGCAACCTTTGAGACAGGTCTATAGTGCAGTTCCTCACACCTGCTTTTCTCCAGCCCTTCTAAGCCTCAGATCTAAATGTTGCTGATGAGGCACCACTACTAGCTGGTCGAGTTTTGCCACTTGCTCTCACTCATACAACTTCATCTGCATTCAAATGCTCCAAAACTAGCTAGCCTGCTTCTTCTCAAAATCCTTATCTAAGACTATGGTTGTTCATGAAGCCTTTACCTTATTGACTGCAGAATGTAATATATTGAACCAGATTACTACTTTGCAAATGTACTTGAAACTTCACAGTAAAATCGGGTGCTTCCATTATAAAATTAAATATGGATGGAATTAATTATGCAAAAGTCATTCAGTATTAGATACCTTTGCAGAATCTATACAATTAGCTAATTCTAGTCCAAGGTCTAAATATCCTTAAAAGAATTAAATTACATGTTATATAACTACTTAATTTTATGAATTAAGAGTGTATCAAAGAAAAAGTAAATTATCCATTGGTAATGTCATCCTGCTATTTAATTATTTTTCTTTCCCCTTTTATACATTAAGTCTGGAAGAGCCCTAGTCTTTTCTGACATAGGCTTCATGAACCTGCCAATCAAGTTTTCTAAGCATAACTTCTTACGTAAGCTACCATATGCCACCTTATTTGTTAGTAAAGATAGGTTCATTTTTATAATATTAGAGGATTTCCATTTCAAAGTAATTCTTTTTTTTTGTCTTCTGTATAACTTCCTCTATAACAACTAAAGCATAACCTTCTATTACCAAAAGGGTGTGGATGGAAACAGCAACTATTGAACAGTTGCAGTTCATAGTACAAGCTTATATAAAAAAATACTAATAAGTAACCTTTACAGACCAAGGTCACTTCATATTTTTACCTGCCTTTACCTTTTCTATGTATTTTAACAATGATGTTTCATCATGTGCATTCAAATAACTGATGATATTTTTATAAGGCTTTTAAACATGAATAAATTTATTTTATTTATTTTTGATTGGTGATGATCTTTGCACTTTGGATATGCAAGTAGCAGCTTGTAGTAATGCCAGAAGACAAAAAGCATTTTTTATTGTGTAAGGCATGTCTAGAGTGACTTTGTAATGAAATGCTGCATGCGGACTGGAAAACTAGATAGCTCTGAGAATATATGGAGAATGAAGGATAGAGGTTTTGCTCCTTGGACTCTGCTGAGATTTTATTTTTATTCTCCATGACATGTGAAATAAGCTTGAGATCAGAAAAGGTGCTAGTCCTGCTCTGTATCAATGGCATTTGCAGTAGGTGCTCCAGGGACTGCAGGTGCTGTGAAAACAGGGCCCCTTCTCAATGCTGTCTATACAGACTCTAATTTAATTTACAAATCAAAAGTTCTTAATAATGAATATCATTTCTTAACTACTCATTGGACACTGAGCTTAAACTGTTTTTGTTTGACAGTTTGCATAAGAAGCGATAATTTTTTAATTTTTTTTTTTTTTTTTACTTTTAGTGATACATTCCTAAAGATTCATAAGGCATGTCCTTTAAATTCATCAGCACTGAGATCAAGTTCTACATTCTAATATTCCTTCTGAAGGGAGCGGAGATTAAATCATCTTCCAAGAAGCCTTGTAATTAAAAAAAACCCACAACAGTTAAATAAAGAGCAGGACAATAAGATGGCAGATCATTTGTACTAAGGAGAAAAAGGGAGTTGGAACAACCCATCCAAACCAACCTTGACAAACATTCTGAAGAAAAGATTTATAATTGTGAAGACACATTTTCACATAGAATCACAGAATGTCAGGGATTGGAAGGGACCTCGAAAGATCATCTAGTCCAATCCCCCTGCTGGAGCAAGAACACCTAAATGAGATCACACAGGAAGGCGTCCAGGTGGGACTTGAATGGCTCCAGAGAAGGAGACTCCACAACCTCCCTGGGCAGCCTGTTCCAGTGCTCCGTCACCCTCACTGTAAAGAAGTTGCTTCTCAAGTTTAAGCAGAACCTTCTGTGTTCCAGCTTAAATAAACCTCTTTAAGGCCAGTTTTCCTGTTTTATATACTTACTTGATAGGAACACTGACAAGTTGTATTATTTGGAACAGTGGACATCATTTTACAAACCAGATTAAGAGACTCATAGAAAAGATGAGAACATTGTCCCAACAAAATCTGGTGAATGTACAAGACTATTACCAGCAAAATACTTAAGTTTTTTTGTTACAGAATGACTGCCGCATAATACAATGTAGAATATGGAGGTTCTGGAAGAATGGTTGATAAGCCACTAACCTTCCTAGGTGGAATAATGGGTATCAGACCACCATTATGAAGAGGCAGCAGTGTGTACAATAAGTATTTTTCAAGGATCACTTCATTAAGGTCTATGAAGAACATACTGAGATCTTTAAAGAGGAAAGGCTTCCAGATCAAAGCAAAAACCCAAAAAACAGATCAGAAAGAAATTCTGATAATGTAAAAGGAGAAAATAGAGAATAATTTGCCATCACTTTGGGGACAGGGGAGTGGGAATCACTGAAGTATTTCAAATTAAATATTTCAGGCGCAGTAAGTCAGCATCTTCCAATATTTTGTTAGAAAATTCCTCACAACCTTTATCCTGAAGTTCATGCCTAAAAAAAATCTTTTTTTCTGTTGCGATGGCTTTTACACTCTGAAAGATGCAGCCTAATCTTGAACTCAGCATGCTTCAGACTTGGTGTTACGTTTTAAATTGCTAACAATAATCACACAATGGGATTTAATTTTTTTCAGAACATCTGCCCCTCCTCAATCAACGTGAGTTTTACTATTGTTTCTTTTGGTAAGCTATCGTTCACAAAAATCTAAAGGCTTGGTATTACCTCAGCTGGTTTTCTACTGGTGCCACCAGATATCACAAACTGTTGGGTGACTACAGCAGCAACAACTCCTTCTCCAATAGATAAACCTCATACAGTCACTGCAGACAAATATGGTCCACCTACAAGAGAACCACACAGAAGTCTCCAGACTGTGACTGTCAGAGTACGTATAAGATATTTAAGTACCTGGTTGATCTTAAATGATAATTTTGTAGCTGGTGTACCTAACTTAGCTCTCTCTCACATATGTTGGATTCCTTGGAGACAAGTGATATACACTTGGAGAAATACTGTCATTTGTAAGTTTCAAATATTTCTTCTGCAGTAAGGTATTTTTAATATGGGAATAGAGCTCATTATGCAGTGAATTCTTAGGTCTTTTAATTATTACTTTTTTTGTGATCTTGCTGAATTTCCACATTTAATTATGTGGTCTAATTTATTTCCCATGACAGCATGCATTTACACAAGTCTTTTTCTTTTTCTTTTTCTTTTTTTTTTAAATTATGTAATGTGCTACATGCTAAGATTGTAAATAACACCTTTGGAGAATTCAATCTCTCTCATGCGAATGTGCATAATAATGAATAGGTCTAAGAGGTAGATGATATTTTAAAATAACTTATATTTTATTGCTCATAACTGTGCTTATGAAAGTACAGCAGATTTTAAAGGTTCTTAAAGCTGCACAGTAAGATTGGAAATAAGATATCTAGCTTTTCTGATTCATCATTCAGTGAACCTTCCCATCCTCAAAAGAAAATAACATATTTTATCTGTGATTTTCTTCTATAATGGAAAATTATTTATGGTAATGGTCAAATAAATCAATTATTTACTTAAATATAACTGGAAAATTGTTATAATACTAAAATGCACATCAGAAATGCCTATTTTTCCTCTAATTTATGTAATATGGAAATATGTATTGTTCAGATAAAGCTGGAAAAATAACAATTTATAAAATCTATTCTGGATAAAACTTATTCTCGGTCATATTCTATTTTGAGAGGAAAATTAATATGCAATAGATATTCTTACAACACCTTGTGGAGATTCCTTCTCTAGCATCCTCCTACTACTTGTTCTGCAGATTGTCAGGCTCAGCAGATGTAGATTTATCACAGAAG
Source organism: Antrostomus carolinensis (assembly GCF_000700745.2). NCBI lineage: Eukaryota > Metazoa > Chordata > Aves > Caprimulgiformes > Caprimulgidae > Antrostomus > Antrostomus carolinensis. The sequence continues at coordinate 15,014 of NW_010309836.1, read as the reverse complement.
TCAAATAAAACATACAAGACAAAAACCCACACATATACACAAACCCCACAGTTTACATGTTCAATTAATTAATCCACAATATTTTTTTTAAATTATCAATGTAATACTATCAAGAGATAATACCAAAGAAAAATTCACGCATTAAAGAACACTGTGAAAGTTCCTGGATATCCCAGCTAAAGTTAGTTTTGCCCATAAAGCTAATGTTTTTGATTGTACATCATTCATTCCCAAAGATTATTACACCTTAATGTAATGCAAGCTTACTTAAACAATCTATTGTCCATAAAACTCTGTGACTGCTAGTCTGCAATAATCAACTTCACTGTCAGGAGCATACCTGTGGAGCACTTGTCCCAGTGGGATTCTAACTGATTAGTTCTATCTGCTATAATAAGAATATTTACTGAGTACTGATAAATCTGGTACACTGAGCAACAGCAGAGATCTGATCACTGTCTAAGAAAAATACAGTCTGAGAGGAAAAGAGGTCACAATTGAAACATTATGGCATGACCATGAATGTTTCTTTATAAAACAATAAATGAAACAGGGTACATCCTTCTTGTCTTACATTTCACCCTGGGCATGCCCAAAACTTTACTTTTTTTGCTCTACTAATTCTGTAGATGTTCTTTTTTACAGAACTGAATACAGAGGCTTAGTAAAAGTTAGCTGTTGAAAATAACAGATAGATGATCCTGAATGTTTACTAAGAGGGGAATATCCAACTACCAGAAAAGAAGTTCTGTGTTAACATTAAGCGTTAGCCATGTAGTGTCACATCATGTCTGATGAAGAAGAAAGAAGAAAAGAATGCTTGCTGAATTTTTAGGGTTTAGAAAATGGAAAACCAACCCACTATAAATTTATTAAATGTACTAATCTACATAGTATAAAGCAGTAGAGGTTTTATAAGATTATTAATTAAAACTTCACAGTGAGAGGAGATGCCAATATTACCTAGTGACCAAGATCAAATATTAATTGGGTATGAGTGAAAGGACAGGTCTGGCAGTGCATCCCATCACAAGAGAGTGACCACACTCTACTGCAGACACAGACTTAGCACCAGTAAGTTGCCCCAGCTAGAGACCAGTTCTAAGACTGTCCATTTTCCCTAGATCAGGATAGAAATAAGCCTTCTGCTAGCAAATATTTCACTGCACTTCCATATAAATCAGAAGTCTGCCAGTACTCTGTTCTTTGACAGAGTAAAACTTGCTTGTTCCAGTCAACAGTTGCTCCTCATGCGACTGGTAGCTTGACAATCAGAGATGCTGAGACCCCCCTCCCACTCTTCTTTCTCAGTTAAATGTTAACTTATCCATTGTTGGAATTAACTCTTGCAAGTTGTAAGCTCGGTGTTCTCCTGGACCACCAGTGGAAAAATCATGCTTTGTACTAGGTAAAACAGAAGTATAAAACCCCCAAAAGTTCATGAGATACAGAAGAAATGTCAGAGGAGAAGAAGAAAAATGGAGTAATGCCTACATATCCCAAAGAAGATGAAGCTCTTCAAGAATTTATGAAAGGAAAAGCCAGCTAATTGCTAGACTATCCTAAGGAAATTTTAAGAACATCTATTCCCATAAGAAATATATATATTAAGAGATAGGAATTACTATGAGGAATCCAAAAGGAAAATAAAGTTCTGAAGCTTGTAAAACACATTTGAAATTTTGAGGTTATGTATATGTAACTATACAATATCTATGAAATCCTTATGAATAAGATCGAGCGAAGTCTTGAATTTCAAACAGAAAAAAACATGTGATACCAGTTTCAGCTTGCAGGAAACATTGAAAATGTATCAAACTGCAGGAGAAACAGACCACACAGGCTGGGACAAGAGGAAATAATCTGTTTTAGCAAGCCACTAATAAAATAGGAATATACACATTCAAAATGAAAGTGAAGACAGCAAGTTTAGGAAATGCAGAGTGATCCAGCAAGAAGAAACATGGAAGACTGCTTGAGTCTAACATGCTTCCCAAGAAGTTACACAGTAAGCTAATAAAAACATTCTACAAAAACTACTGGAACTATTTGCAAATTATTAAAAAAACCACCCCCAAAAAAACAACTTAAGGAAATGAGGGAATTTATCATGCTAGAAGGGGATAATAGTTAAAACCTTTGCAGTCACACATAATAATTTGTGATACAGTAAGATATAATAAAAATTTGTGGATTCAAAAGCACTCTTGTAAAGTAGTTCTTTGCTTTTGAGGTAACTATTAAACAGAAGTAGAACTACAGGAACTCAGTTCCAATCTACTAAATTATTTAGAATTTCTCGTAAACTGTGTCCAACACAGAGCACACCATTAAAGACCAGACAATAGCATGGCCTAGGAAAAGCACTTTAGCTATTAAAAATTATGAAGAAATATCCGATCTACAAGGCAAGGAGGTCATCCACAAGAGAGACAGGCTCAATGAAAATGGTTGAGATACATTTTCTTGTGGAAGAATAGGAGAGATGGAACAGTTACTGATATAAAAGACAACTCTTGTACTAGCAAATCTAGCCAGTCAAATGTATTGTTTTTTCTCCTTCACATTGTTCTCCCTTACTCAGTTATTTGTCATTGTACAATAAAGAATTAGAATTTAGTCTTTGATTGTTCGTTGTCCTTTGGAAGTGGTTTTGGGTTTCCTTTCTGATACCAGGAGCTCTGCTCTAACATGACTCTCATTTGGGAAAATGCACCTTTGTCTCTTCCATTTTTGTAGGGAGGTGAATTTTGTCCTCATTGATCTCTCCTCAGGTTTAAGGTGTGAAGAAGCAGTATTATTTATCTCTGGTAAATTAAATTGTCAGTAGCTAACACCTTTGTACAGCACCCTCAGTGTACTGCTAGCCACTCCACAGATAGGAGACAGCATCATGTTTCGCTAGCTCATTTCTTACCTCTGCTCCACTAAACCATGCATATGTGTGCACAGATCCCATCAAATAAATATACTGGCTTTGCAAGCCTGTTGCCTATTTTTATACAAGCATCCACACAAGCATGTCCCTCTTTATGTAACCAAATTTCAATAAAAGGGTATATGTGGATTGGGTTATCTTACACGTTTGTAGTATATCTCTGTGACAATATTGTGAATTAAATTATTTCCTGAGAATGATTTATGAATCCATTAATAATATCTTTACATTATATGTGGAAAGGTTCACATACTATTTCAGAAAAGAGGTAAGGTAATCCATTCTAAAAAGTCTGAAAACCAGTGGAAGAGAGTCCCCTGTAATAGGCCAGTTATTATCTTGAGTAAAACCTTATGTAAAATTTGGTCAGCTGATTTAGAAAGTGTGAATGCAACGTAGGTGATAAAAAGCAAGTAGTAGAAAAAACTCAGGTATTTTCTTAACTGAACAGAAACAAATAAATTCACATGTAAATGTGCAACTTATCTTCATCTTACTCAAATAATCTTCTCTTCTTAAACTTTACATTTTACTTTAATAGTTCCAAAAGGATGCTATTGTTAATTAAATTTTATTGCATCTGTAACCTGATTAAAGACTGCTTTTAATCTCATGAGCACATGCATCTAATTAAATTGGGAAAATATACTGCAACCTGGCTTCTCTTTGAAATATTCTTTCATAACACTCAATTTTTTTTCCACAGGAGTTTGAATTTCTCTGCACAACTCTCTAGAACATTTCAGCTGTTTGTATAGAGCATACATACAGTATAGGACTACGTGTCCTATCCTTCCTAGCATAGTTCTCACCCTACTCTGCTTTGATGAATCTTCCTTTTGAAATGCTTTTCATACAACAAATTGTAATTACTTTAGTTCCCTGAAAAACACAGAGTAGTGAAGGAGAGAAAAACACAGACAAGCATTAAAAATCTTTGAAGAAAATGTCTTGAAAATGGGAAGAAAATTGTAGTTAGAGAAAGTCTGTAGTTTCAGTCTGATATAACTTAAGTACAGTTTAGTAGTTTCAGTATAAATACACTAAACCAAGTAGTGTAGAACCCCATAAAGTTAAATATGTTGCTCTTCTGCAATCTACCCATAACTAACACTTGAGTTTTTGTTGGCTTTTTGCAATTAGTACTAAAAGTGCATGAAAAGATGTTGTGCAATAAAAATAAAGATTTGAGTTTATCAGTACACTTAGCCAGTGACATTCCTGAAACTTAAAATGGCACACCTTACCCATACCTATCTAAACTATTTCTAAGGCATCTATCATTTTCATATCTGAATGCCAAAGTCAATGTAAAAGTATTTACTATGGGTGGGGACAAAGGTTGGCTGAATTCAGATGAAAGTACTCTATGTAATTGAGCACATACTTGTATTCTTACAGTGAGTAATCATACTAAATAGCTAGGTTTAGGGGTGCATGTTTAAAAAAAAAAAATCTAAAGGCAAAAACATAAAAACCCTGAACATCAGAAGGCACTAAACAAGCCCCAGAAGAGATGGAGAGTGGACAGATATCAAAGGGGAATACTGACAACAGACCTATGAATAAAAAAAACAATGTATATAATGAAAAAGAGAGTCATATATCACTACTTGCTGTATCTGAACACACACAAACAAATCACAAAGGCAGCAAATATTCTGTCCAAAGTTGTATACAACAGAGAAAAAATGACTGTTTGAACATTTGTGTTCATTGAGAAGTATTAAATAAACAAATAATAAAGGCCAAAGAAATCAAGCACATACATGCCATGACTTCATACTTCCAATTAAACAAATACAATTTAGTTGCTAAGTTGCACTGACCTTATTATCATGCTCCAAATATTTATGCTTCTTGCTTCTCCCTTTCCTATAGAAAGGAATTTTTCATGAAAAATAAAGGAAAACTGACTTCCCATATGAGTTACTACAGCTCTATGATTTAAAGTATCTAAACATCCTTCCACAGACCACAGGACATGTCTCACTCACAACGGCTGTTCACACAGCTGGAGAATGGACAGTCTCCTTCCCTGTAAGTGAAGACCCTCTCTTCTCACAAATCCCAGCACGTATGATCCCACCCTAATGATCTCTCCTGTCAAAATGCACTGGGGTAACAGGCAGCTTAGAAAAGCCATTTGAAGAGTCAAAACACTTGTTTCTTTCCAGTTGCTGTGTTTGTTTCCTACAGACTTTAGACTGTCCTTGTCTGTTTAGACTGACAGTGATCCAGGTTAAAAGTTCAAGATGATTTAAGTAGTTTTAATTTCACAGTTACAGCAAGACTAGCTGTAACACTCTCTGAAACTACAAGTTATTCAGAAATTTCTCCAATAAAAATGAAGATCCCATGCATCTCTACTACTTAAAACCTTCTGTTTCAACTCACTCTTCATGTGTTTTTTTTTTTTTTTTTCTCTCTAAAGTCCTAAAAAGTTTGTCTTTTAAGAGATAGAATTAATTCAGAGTTACAGCTGGGGAAGGATAAAGAAGAAAAGGAAGGAGAGAAGTGCTCATAACATGTCTGAGGTTAATGGCTAGTGCTGAACTCCGAGTTGAAAGAAATATTGGCAAATTTTCCATTACACTCTTGTAAGCAAAATCAAGTTACATAACCATATTTCTGAACATAGTGTATGGAAACCTCCTATTAAAAGCAAACTTAAAAAATAACCTATTAGATTGTGCCTTCCTTAACACAGCTGATATGGAGAAAGCACATTTAAATAAATGGTTCCACCAATTGCTTAAGCATTCCCTAGTAAATGGCCCAGTTTGTGTACAATATTCATGACAATTTTTATGCAAGACATGGTCTTCAAAAGACACAATGGCCCAACATTTCTAGAAAGAACCATAAAGATTCTTAAAGAAGTCTTAAAGGTTTACATACTGCATCAGCTTTTTTAAACACAAGTAGTTAACATGCCTTTTACACAATATGCCATTGCCCTACTGTGTAAATGAACACATATGTAAACATTGCATCCTATGATTGTATACCTCATCATATAACAAAAAATGAAGGTGTTTCGACAGTTTACAAGCAGACCATTTATGCAGTCCTTACAAGACTGAATATTACTGCCATATAACTGAAAACTATAAACCAATTATTTATATGAAAGGATAACAGTCACATGATAAAGAAAACACATTTCGGTGTCAACAGTTCTACATCCCAAGCCATTACAGAGGGAGAGCTATGTGCTTTATGAAAGAAGGGGGAAGAACTGGCTTTCAAGAACAATCAATTTTTCACCCTCTTCTTGACAGTATCTGAATGCCATTTCAGAGCTTGGAAATCAGGGAGTTAGGTATAACCTAAGTGAGTTGTTCTGGTGCACTGGATCTGTGGTGGCTATATTTGGCATCACTGCGACACATAACAGTATCTTTAGTGTTATACACTTAGTTCTTATGCTACCTACATGCATAAACTTCTAATAATAAAAAAACCTTAAGAAAACACTAAATTTATAAAACTACTGGTATTTTGCAAACTCAGAAGGCTTTCCAATTTATTGGGTTGAATAAGATCATGTTATGAAAAATTTTAATGCCTGTGTGAGCAAGGGATTAAACAAGAAAGATGTATACATGAATGCAATGACTATTCTTAAAGTACAAAACAGAGTAAATTAGAAACACAATTAGAGCACTTACAGAAAAGGTCTTAACTACGGTGGAATAAACTATATGCACTAAAATCAGAATGAATCCTTCATAGTAACACATTTTGGAATAAGCTTACAACTGCTCCATATTCAAAAGCACTTTCTTCATATAAGCTGCCTAATATCACTTGTATGGATATATTATTAAAACCACTATACTGCCTATGCAGCCAAAGCTTCTAGAAACCTATCTATCACACAGCATCTCAGCTTTCTCAATAGATAACCAAGTGAAGACATACCAGTAGCTACAGACTTTATGGGATTTGGCAACAAATAAATTTTGTAAGCACACGGTAGTGCTTCTGCTTCCCTTCATATGCCGGTAAATCTGATCACATATATTATTACTGAAGATTAGTGGTTTTTTCTCCTCCATCTTCAGTTCTAAAATACTATTCTTTGCAGGTTCTCAGGTATTTTATTGTAAGTCTCTACTTCTCTATTTGCTAAAAAAAGTGTTGCTAAATTGACCCAGTCTTACAAATAATTTGGAAATAACTATGGATTGTTCAACAGGCCTAGTATTTCACAACAGGATTGTATTTTGCAAGCCTAGTATTTGGGAAAAACCCAAGCATTTCCTACACTCCAAATCATGCTGAAAAGGGCACTCTACATAAACTCAAAACTTTCTGAAGCTCACTAGAGGAAGTTTGTTTAAACAAAATACCACTTTTTAATATTAAGCCAGCCTTTGCCCTTCCATGTTGCCCAAACCTGTTTGTTCACTTCATATCTGTCCCTTTTAATACTCTTCCTTTCTCTGTCTTCTTAAACTGTCGACAATAACTGTCAAAACACATACATAATAACACATTTTCATTTCCCCCTGTAAACTTTCAGAAATTCATATTTATTTTCATCTTACAATGTAAAATAGCTCTGCCTGAACTGTTTTTTTAATCCTGCAAGTTCTTATATATAGACTGTTTTATAGATTGTTTAATGCAGATCAGCAGTTAGAGATCCTTAATGTTGTTGGGATTTAGACATAACTCTTAAAAGAACATGAAATATCCTATTTGCATTCAATTTTCTCCATTACACATGCAATTTCTGACCAGGTACACTGGTTTCAAAACAAATATTCTTTAAGTATAAAGGCACACTTGTTTTTCCTCATCCTTTTCAAGCATTATTTTATTAAAGAAGTATTTAGCTACATAAATAAATACATAGTAAAGATTTAGGCACACATACACACAATGGGCAATGCACATAACAGTCACATAGCTATGGTGTAAATCTAATTTCAGACAAATGAAGATAAACTTGAACAGTATATCCATTTGCTGCTTAGAATGCACAAATGACTTTCTTTCATATTTCATTGCCCTCCTATCTTTATATTAAATTTTTAAAAAAAGGGAAAAAAATCTCATGAGAAAAAGCAGACAACATCAAGATCTCAGGACAGTCAAAGCAAACAGGAATGTATTATTGAGCTACAATAATCTCATATGTAACATTTCAAAAAAGAATAAATTAAATAATGAAATTATGCTGCTGTTTTACAGAAGACATCTTTTATAGATTTGATTACAAACACATATCTAAGAAATGACTGAGTTACAAAAAAAAGCTATTGAATCATTTAACAAGGGGTTCCCTTTCTGTTTTTCTTCTGTCTATTTTAGCAACTAGTTTAACAAAAATCACTGTTTCATATACAAGATCTATTCTCACTATTCTTTTCTATCATGTCCTTCTTAATTTGGGTACTGTTAAAAGATAAACAAATTTATGCTGTTCTGCTTAGTGGCAGAGGGGTCATAGATTGCCAATAAATAAATTTAAAAAAATATATTTGAAAGATACATTAAAGAAAAAAAATGTATACTCACTCTGGCCTGAATAGCACAGAATGAGATAAGTACTCTTCCTTTCTAAGTCTCCAGTTTTCATTTTTTATTTCTGGGGGAGGGAAAGAAAGGAATTATTACCTAAGAAATCAGAGAAAATAAAGTAGTTTTTGTGCAAGCAAATATATGTATTCTTACTTCATATAAATTACTATTTTAAACTTCTGAAACTGAGTCACAAATCAGAACTGTTTCTTTCAACCAGAGGGATTAATGCAGGGATCAAACCAACAAATATAAGCACTGACATCAAGGAGATAAATGCTCTACTAAAAAAAAAGTTAATTCGATATTTCAGGACAACCCGCTCAGTGCTTACCAGGTATGTGCCACAGTGAAACGCCTCTGTTTTGGTATGTTGCTATTTAAAAGCATCCTGCGCAAAAGCCTTGGAGAGTTTCGAGGAGAAATAACCGGAGAAAGACGGGGAGAAGCAGATGAAGATTTCCTAGATATCCTGGACTTTTCATGTTGCAACAGGTTTTCCCTCAGGGTCTTCACAAGATCTTCATTTAACCATGGATTTTGACAACGTGTATTATCCAATTCAGGAACAGCCAAAGTGTCCGGACTTGTCTGCTGAGCCATTTTTCCCAAGTAAGTTTGTTATTAAGGTCTAATTCAATTGAATATTGGCTTAACTGCTTATAATATTTCCTTTCTAAATCAGTTCCCAAGAACTCTGCAGAGCTCCAACTCCAGTTCAGCCTATTCTGTTTTCAACATGGTGTCGCCTGCCTTCAGCGTCTCTCTATAGATAATGATCTACAAAGAAAAAAGCAAACTAACTCCTCCACAGAAACCTATTAAACATTACCACTCCTCTCACGGCCCTGCTGCCAAAGATCACTTACTACCTATCATAGCAAGTGAGCACAGGAGGAAGAAACTGCTTTAATGCAGCCTTTGTCGGACCTATAAAGCTGCCGGTTAAACTATTGGAACTAATGTGCTGCAGCCGCTTGAGTGACTTCTGATTATATACATAAAAAGTGCTGGAGGAGGGCTTAAACATCAGATGCGTGCTCATTTTGTTTGTTTATTCTTTCTGTTTGCTTATTCCTGAACCTTCAGGGAGGCTGAAAGGAAGGAGGACTGCTGAATAACTTCTTTTGTTTTTTTACAGGTTCTACAGTATTAATCTTTGTAGTCCCCGTTTGCAAATCAAGATTACAAACTTTTACCTCTTAAGCTAACTAGCAAATTGTACAATTAAATGAAATATAAGGGTTTAAGTTCTGCCTTCTTCCTCCCCTCGTGACCTCCAAGTCAGTTTGTCACAATCAATTTTCAAATGCATTTAGGAAAGGCTAATACTTGTTACTTTACATTTTCCAGAAAAACAAAACATTTAAGATCTGCACATAAACTGAAATCAGAGTATGACAGCTTTTTAATCTTTTTAATGAGTTGTTTTGAATCTTTTTTTATCTTTTTAATGAGTTGCTCTTAATTCAGTATATCACCATATCATGATCACTACGTGAAATAAAGAAGTGCCTTTTTTTCTATTCACAACTGGTAGGGAAATAAACTATCGAATGAAAATAAAAGATAACTTCCAAAATATAAAAATTCAAAAGTACCTGCATTCATTTGGTCTGTACATACTGCTATTAAATTTCATTTTTAGAATATCTTTTTTTCATAGCATTAGATGCTAGTGCAGATTTCTGACACAATTAAACCTCTGTCAATCAATCTTGAGATTTATTTTTTTTACTTTAATTAAAATTACTCTGTTCAGCTCTTCTGAAAGACAAAATTTTTACAAATATGTTCAATTTTTTCATAACTCACTGACAGTATATGAAGACCTGTGACCTACCTGGTGGTAGGCTAATATTTGCTTAAGCTTGGCACCTTAATTTTTACAGCAACAATAATAATCTTTTCAGTTATAACCATGGTTCCTGTTCATCCTACAGGAACAAACCATCACCATTTTGTGAGAGATTTATTCTAATGTCAGAACATTAGTTATATATAACTTTAATTGGTGCAAAATATTTTTCCTCTTTTACTTTCACTTTCCTAAAGCTTTCCTTTGTGAATACGAATTTATTTTTGAAGCCCACAGAGTGTCCAGGCTTTCAATGGGGTGAAGGGTGTTTGACCACAATTACATGACTAGGTGTGAAAGGTAAATACTGTTTTCTTTCTTATGTCAAAATCAGGAATCCTGCAAAAGTAGCCTTCTGTCACAATGGAGAGGAATTACCTTTGTACTCAGCACTGAAGCCACAATTCTTCATGGGTATTATAAAAAGAACATCATGATGCTGACAGAAGTAGAGCAGAACAGCAACTGAAAGGTCAACTTACATTGAGAATGACATTGCTATCAGCTATCAGCCCCATTATGTAGACAAGTTTAACTGTACTGCGTCATACGTGAAATTTGATAACAATGTATCTACAAATTTAACTCAATATTGAACAGCACCACAGAATGCAGAAATCACTGTGCAATATGTTTTTGTATTCTTTAAAAGTTTTAGAGAGTATTTAATCTATATGTAAAAATTAACACTGACCAAATATAGAATAACACCCAGATATTATTAAAACTACAAAAACAAAATTTTCAATTATGTTTTATTAAGAACAAAATTTAAACTGACAGAAAAAGAATTGGATTAAATCATAACTAACACACAACTAACTAACTGCTTTCACTCCCTTTTCACTGGAAGAGTAGTACACACAGTACTGTATCCAACAAGCAGATAAAACAAAAGCATAGTATATGAAAATGTTTACTTTATATCTATGAAGAACAAACATACTGGTCTGTATTGGGGCCAGTACTATTTACTGTCTTAATCAATGACACTGACGGTGGGATTGAGTGTACCCTCAGGAAATTTGCCACCAAGCTAAGTGGTGCAGTTGACACACCTGAGGGATGGGATGCCATCCAGAGGACCTGGACAATCTCAAGAAGTGGGCCCATGTGAACTTTATAAGGTTCAACAAGGCCAAGTACAAGGTTGTGCACTTGGGTCAGGGCAATCCCAAGTACCAATACAGGCTGGGGGATGAAGGGATTGAGAGCAGTCCTGTGGAGAAGGACTTGGGGGTACTGGTAGATGAAAAGCTGGACAAAAGCCAGCAATATGTGTTCGCAGCCAAGAAGGTCAACTGCATCCTGGGCTGCATCAAAAGAAGCGTGGCCAGCAGGTCGAAGGAGGGGATTCTGCCCCTCTGCTCTGCCCTGAGGAGACCATAACTGGAGTACGGCATCCAGCTCTGGAATCCTCAGCACAAGAAAGACATGGACCTGCTGTAGCTGGTCCAGAGGAGGGCCACAGAAATGATCTGGAGGATGGAACACTGCCCCTATGAAGAAAGGCTGAGAGTTGGGGTTGTTCAGCCTGGAGAAGAGAAGGCTTCGGGGAGACCTTATGGTGGCCTTTCAATATTTAAAGGGGGCCTGTAAGAAAGATGGAGACAATTTTTTTAATAGGGCCTGTAGCAATAGTACAAGGGGTAATGGTTTTAAACTAAAAGAGGGTAGGTTCAGATTAGATATAAGGAAGAAATTCTTTTCAATGAGAGTGGGGAAACACTGGCACATATTGCCCAGAAAGTGATAGATGTCCCATCCCTGGAAACATTCAAACTCTGCACAACTCGATCTAGTTGGAGATGTTCCTGCTCACTGAAGGGGTGGGGGGGTGCACTAGATGATCTTTAAAGGTTTCTTTCCAACCTAAAGTATTATTTCATTCTATATCATCTCTTTATTAGTCTATTATACTTTCCTATTTATTAAAAAAAAACACCTGCACTTCATATGAGCCAAATAATTTTTTTTTTTTAAATCCAGTCTCTTTAATGACAGCTATGTTCTTTTATGCTATGAAATACTGCCATCTGATGTCTTTTCCAAAGCATAGTTTTCAGACAGCTGCAGTGGCTTTATAAAACTACACAAACTGAACCGTTGGAGATCAATGACGTCGATAAGACCATTAACATTTATTACAGGTGGCCCAGGATCATGCTTGAAGTTGCACTATGTTACAAAGACAATAATAGAAAAGTATTAGTCCATAGATTAGTAGTTTTATTACACTTGTTCTTAAAATATTAGAACTAAGTTAACAAGTACAATTAGCTTGCCACCTTTACAGGTATTGAGTGGGTTTGCCACATATTTGAAGAGGTAATACGTAATGTGTTTAGGACAGCAGGATAAGATCTTTTAACAGGAAAAGTGAACTCAGTCATTATAATAGTAACACTATTTGCATGAATAGCTAACTAAAATGCTTTGCCTTACTTGATTAATGGGGTTACGTTTCTGAATGTAAATGTTCCATTCCCCTACATACCTTATTTTAACATATGCCTGCCTCTTCCTCCCCCTCAAAAAAAAAAAAAAAAAAAAAAAATCTGAAAGTATTAAATGAGATCTTCACACACTCAGAACCATAGACCAATAATTTTAATTACCATAAACAGTCTCAAAATTGTCCTGGTGAGTTAATTTTCCTCTTAGTAGTTAGAATAGCTGTGTTTCAGTTTCAGTGTAGAACTTGTTATGAGAAGAAGACTGGGAGGGGGAAGTGCAGTAATTAGCAAACCCCAAATTGGCATTTGGCTCTGCCAATGAGATATTCCATCTCCTGTCCCAGCATGGGCAGGACATTCCCCAGGGCTGAGCGGAAAGCTGAGGATTCTCTCAGGGATCACTCGGGCTCTGGCTCTCCCGGGGTTTGGGTTTGGGGACTGTCTCTTCTCTGGGATCGCTGACTGGCACAGGCTGGGCATTGGTCAGCAGGTGGTGATCAGTTGCACTGTGTATCACTCATTTGTATGTTCTGTTATCACTGTTGTTATCATTATAATTTTATTTTAATTAGTAAATAATGTTTATCTCAACCCATGAGTCTCCTTGGCCTTTTCTTTCCAATTCTCTCCCCTACTTCCTGGGTGGGGGCAGAGGGTGAGAGAGCAGGCTGTGTTTGGCTGCAAAATAAAAGGGTGAAGTCAATCCACCACAACTTAAATTATTTAAGAATTTGTCGAGCTGACCTGTATAGTGCCTAGCACGTATGTGTACTATGAAAACTCTCAAGCATGCTCCTGAGTTTAAATGAAAGCCTTTGAACTGATTTTATTATAAGCTAGAAACATGAACAGCCTTCACTGTAATGAAAAGCAGAGGTCTAACTTCCAGCAATATCAAATCACCACATAAATAATATGCAAGACAAAATGCTTATCTTACAGTCAAGACTGGGAAGAAGACAAGGCAGGAAAAGGGTAGTAGCATGAGGTAGCCTCCCCATGTGGTAGAATAAAGCCTTGGAAGAGAACTATGCCATAAGGAAAAATTATAATTTCCAGTTCCCCTAGTTATACAGTAAAAAAATACAGTAAAGTACAATTTTTTTTCTATAAATATTCTGATTAATTAAGGAACAATGCTACTTGACTGTGTTTAAATAAAGACATATCTGATTTTCCTACAAAGATCACCACAATGATTATTAAAATTGGAAAACATTGCTTTTCACACACATTAAGAAAGGAAAGCAGAGCATACAGTTCCAAAAATTGCTGTAGGGTTTTTAATCAAGATTACAAAAAAAGTATTTTAAAATATTTTTTACAGATGAGTTAATTTTCTGGGCTCCAGTCCTGCTAGTGAAATGATATCACTGAAAGTGGTCTTTGAAATTCCACCAAAAAAAGATATTTGCTGCTTCTTTTGAAATAAGAACATTTGAGAACTGATACATATCACACTTCCAAAAGGTGACACTGATAGTACTCTAAGCATGTCCATGTTCTATGTCCTAAGTGTATTTAATTCACTTTCTGATTAAATGTTCTAATTTAACACACTCATAGTTAAATCTAATTTTGCATGTTTTGCTGAGTCACAGCTCTATAGGTAAAAGTTATATCAAGGCCAGATTTAATTCTGCCTGATATACATTTAACTAAATCATCATAATGCTCAGGACAAAAGCAGAGAACTAGAACCTCCTTATAACAGAAATTCAGTATTACAGAAGTCTAGAGTGCCAGTAATTTCCATTATCTTCCAGTGATCACTTGAAGATACTAAAAAATTAAATTCTTGAACTTCTCATAAACTTTCTTGTGAAATATGCTCCTTATGATAAATGTACTTAAATATTGCAGGCTTAAAGTGCCCACATTTCTGTTAATCATGAAGACTAGAAAGAGCTACAGCATACAGAAGAGAATAAGCTAATAGGTTCTGCAGGTGATACTATGCAAGACTAAACATGTATTTGATCTCACATAAAAAGACTAAACAAGGATTAAGAAGTAGTTTCTGTGTTACAACTACTTAGAACATAGAGTATGATAAAATTACTTTAATATTATAACTACTAATCAACACATAAAATATATTATGTAATTGTGGCTATTTTAAATTACCTTTAACAGAATTTTTCTTATTAGAGCATTGTATTGGGTTTGCGTGGCAAGGCTTTGGTAGTGGAGTGGGGGGCATAGGGGAGGCTTCTGTGGGAAGCTG
>NW_010309835.1:0-8330 GCF_000700745.2 Antrostomus carolinensis | reverse complement strand
ATACACACACACACATTCTAAGGTTGCATCCAGCAGCTTTAATCTCTCTTTCTGTCCTTGCATATTCACATCAGGACTGACTAGTGTCAGTAGAATAGCAAGTATTTTTTTCTTAATGCTGAAGGGTTTAAGAATATCAGGTGTCTCTAAGTAGAGTCCCTGTAGCATTCCCTATGGAATAGGCCAGTCATTTGTTTTTCACAGCAGATTTTCCTCAGCAAGGAGTTGTTGAGTCTGGTAAGAAAATATTTTTTGCGAATAGTGATTTTTCTGTGTGTGTATTGATTAAACAGTGTCAATATAAACTGGCAAATTTCACTAGTTCTTTTGATCTATATTCCTACAGATCACTTGTGAAATGGAAAAAAAAAAAAAAAGTGTTCCATATTGTTGCTAATATAATGTCTGAATCACTTTCCCTTTAAAACAACATGGCAAAAACTGTCAGCTTCAAGAGATATAGAAAGGTGGAAGTCTCAGGTAAGGTATCACTACTCCTGCTCTGTTACAGACTTCCTGATCTCAGTCAAGTCAGTTTTTGTTGTATTTAAGGACTTAACTCCCAGTGAGATCAAATTAAACCAAACATCTTTGAAAAAAATCTTTTTCTTAATCCTGAGATTATTCTATGTTCTTAACACTAAGGGATAAGCATTATGGAGAGCAGGATTTATGAGGAGAGGAAAATATTTTGCTTGCTGCTTAGTTGGAAAGAGAGAAATTGCTCTTCATATTTTATAAAAGCAGGTGATGCTTAGACAAAACTTTGGACACATACTGTGTCATGAACAAGGATGTAAATATTTCTATCACATAAAATGTATGTGAAATATGGTGGTAGTATTACTCTCCGCACCTCAATATTTTAGTTTGCCAGAAAGTACAAAGCCAAATTGAGAGTTTGCTAAGGAAAAGCCATATCTTACTAACTACTGATTAGATTAGTTTCATGGGGTAGATACAGAACATCTTTTCAATAAGCCAGGTTCATAGCCAAAAAAGACTATACTATAAGAAGACATTCAATTATAATGTTAGCTAGAGGGAAGTTTTGCTATGTAGCTTTTCTAAAAGGAAAACTGTCAAAACCACAGAGGCAAGAGTATTCCTTCTTGTGGGATGCAGGTAAGTATCTGATTACATGACCCTCAAAATGTAGCTGTGAGAGAGTTTCTGTAACAAGTTTTTTGCCTTCAAATGTGAGTCTATGCAAGTAAAGGGGCTTGCGGCTGAGTTCTAAGGAAATACCAATACCTCAGGTTATATCCTTTGGCTCTCCTTTCTTCCATTATACTTTCTTAGCTACTAAAAGCAATTCCATACCAGTGGCTCCCACTTAATACCTTTGTGTATTTCATACTGAAATGTCTCTGTTTCTAACCCAAGCCAAACATCCTGATTCCCTAGGACGGTTTTAGATATTAGATATTTTACACAATGATCACTTTAAGCCAAGATCATGTTTTTCTTTAAGCTAAATTAATAAATAATTCTGATAATTCCACAAGCTGGCCCTCTCTGTCTTCCCCTCACCCCCCTACTGGATGTAAGTCTCTGTTGCTTGTTGTTTTTTAGGTCAGAATACAGGAGATGGTAATGTTGGCTCCTCGCCCACCATTCAGTGGGCAGTATTAAGTAAGTTCTGCAGCTGAATGCTAGATTGAGGTGGACAGAGGGACAGAGCCAGAGAAGCCGGGGAAGAGCACAGAAACCTGCCTGGGACCCGCAGCTGTCATGAATAAGGCTGAAGTGGCTCCTGGCATCTCCAGGAGCAACTGTGGGAGATTTAAATGGCTCTAGGGAGGACCAAAGACCAGGACAGGCAAACAGCATGACACAGCAGAAAGGGCATTGGCCTGGCAGCTTGCATGGCAGTTTGTGCAGAAGGGTGTGCAGGAAGGGACCTGCAACCATCTTGTAGGTCTACAGCCCAGGGAAACGCTCTAGGTCTCTACTAAAATGCTGGGCACCCACCTCAGAGCTGAAACCAGTGTTCCTGCAGGGGAAGCCCCTGAGATGTCTGACAGATTCACCCAGACAGAACTAGTAAGGAAGGAGACTTCAGTACAGGTGGTAGGCTGTAGTGAGTGCCCAGATCCTTCTCTTGGTGAAAAGGCAAGAACCTACATAAGGTGTACACAGGTTGATGATCTGTTAGGTTAGGTGGCAGAACTGCAGGAAACAGCTAAAAGGCTGTGCAATATTAGAGGAGCCAAGATAGAGATAGATAGATAGATAGATAGATAGATAGATAGATAGATAGATAGATGGTTTTATAACCATGGTCCTGTAGCGAACACCACTGAGAATGAGGAACCTTGGACACTGGTGACTCACAAAAGCAGGACTCCTCTCCAATCTCCACCCTCCAGCATTAGAACCAAAAGCAGATATGAAGCTGTAATGACTGTAGACAAACATGAACAAGGTCTGCAAGGGAAAACTCTTCCAGCAGCCCAGAGTAGACACTGAAAAGAAAGAGTGAGTACTCACAGTAGGTGACTCTCTGTTAAAGGGCAATGATGAGCCCATCTGCAGACCTGACAAGGAGTTAAGTATGCTGCCTTCCGGGAGCTAAGATCTGTGTTACCACTGAGAGGGTGACACAGCTTGTCAAGAGCTCAAATTACTATCCACTGTTAGCCTTTTATGTGGGCACAAACCACCCTGTAAAACAGAACCTGGGAAAAATCAAGGAAGACTATAAAGCCCTAGAAGTAAAAAATATTCATGCCCAAGTCATCTTCTCTTTGATTTTACCAGTTGGAGGAAAGGGGGCAGTCAGCAACAGATACATAATGCATATCAACTCCTGGCTACGTGGCTAGTGCTGTCACAAGGGTTTTAGTTTTTATAACAATGGGACATTCTTTGAGGACTATAACCTGTTAAGGAAGGACGGAATTCACCTGTCTATCAGAGGCAAGGTGATCTTTAGCAGAAGGCTGGACAACTTGGTGAAGTAGGCTTTAAACTAAAGGACTCAGCGGGTGGAGCCCAAAATGGCAATGCTCATGCCATTGTATCCAACTGGGGAATAAGCCAGGCCAGCCAAAGCAGTGCAAATATTCCTTAGCTGCCTCCCATGACGAGAATCAGAAGGCCATAACAAAGGCATGTATGGTTATGATGGATCATCCTGCATGCCTCCAGGAAACCTGCATGCTCAGGTAAACTAAAGTTGCTGGGGGTGGGGAACCTCAATCTACCTCACTCCTGCTAGTTTTGTTCCAATGCCTGCAACAGATGCCCAGAGCCTGGAGAAAGAAAACAAGTTGGGAGTAGAGCACCTGAGGACTGGCACAATGGAATTCCAGCCATTCCTGCCAGTAGGTCAGCTTCATTGGGGCCCAACTTAAATGCCTTTTGTGATGGTTTCCCTAGGCTAGCCCTTGACCAGCAGCCAACACAGCTATTCACCCACTTCCCCCCCAACCCCAGCGGATAAGGGAGAATACTGGGGACAAGGATAAGGAGACTCGTAGGTTGAGATAAAAACGGTTTAATAATAGAAATAAAAGAAAACTTAAAATAATACTAATATTAAAAATCATAGTGATAATGATAACAGTAACAAAATATACAATGAGTTATAACCCAGTGCAACTGCTCACCACCCACCGACCAATCCCAGCCTGGTCCCAAATAAAGAACCCGGAGGAGAGACAATCCCGAACTGAATCCACAATCCTGGAAGAACAAGAACCCAAGCAGAAGCCAGAAAAAAACGAAAGAGGAAGAAACCCTCACTAATATACTGGACATGACGTAATATGATATGGAATATTCCATTGGCATATCTAAATGCCAATTTAGCTTATTAATTTAAATATCCCTCACCCCCCTTAAATTTTGCATTTGTAGACTAACAGCGCACGAAGCCCTTCACTTCCAGCGACAAAAATGCAAACCCTGTTATCAGTGTCTCTCTCATAACAAGTCCCAGGCTGAAAGCAAAACGCAGCACAATTCTAGCTGCTGAAAAAGAAACCCAGCTCTGTTCCAGCTAAGAACCAGGACACCTCTATACAAATGCATGCAGCATGAGGAGTAAACAAAAGGAGTTAGAGACATGCACATGCCTGCAGGGCTATGACTTGACTGGCATCCCAGAGATGCGGTGGAGTGACTTCTATGAGTGCAATGTTGGAATGGAAGGATACAGGCTCTTTAGGAAGGGCAGGGGAGATGAGGAGTGAGTGTCATCCTCTACTTCAGCAACCAGCTGGAGTGTATGGAGCTCTGTCTGGAGATAGATGAGGAGCTGACTGAGAATTTATATGTTAGGACTAGAGGGAGGACAGGGACAGGGGATGTTACAATAAGGATCTGATGCAGGTCACCTGACCACGAAGATCGAGTAGATGAGGTCCTCTATAGATGGATAAGAGCAGCCTCATGTTCACAAGCCCTAGTCCTCATAAGGGACTTCAACCACCCTGATATCTGTTGGAAGGACAACACAGCAGGGCTTAAGCAATCCAGGTGGTTCCTGGCATGCGTTACTGACACCTTTCCTCTCCAAGTGATTCAGGAACTGACAAGGAGAGGTGCTGGACCTTGTTCTCACCAAAAAGGAGAGACTGGTGGGGAATGTGAAGCTCAAAAGCAGTCTTGGATGGAGTGACTAAGAAGTGGTGATATTCAAGATCCTTAAGTCAGTAAGGAGGGTGTGCAGCAGGCTCACTACCTTGGACTTCAGGAGATCAGACTGACCTCTTCAGGAAACTTCTAGGTAAATTTCCATGAGGTAAAGCCCTGGAGGGAAGAGGAACCCAAGAAAGCTGGTTAATATTCAAGGTTTACCTCCTCCCTCCTCCAAGCCCAGGAGCAATGCATCCCAATGAAGCACAAGTCAGGCACAAATGCCAGGAGGCCTGCGTGGATGAACAAGGAGCTCCTAGACAAACTCAAAGACAGAATGGAAGCTTACAGAGGGTAGAAGCAAGGACAGGTAGCCTGGGAGGAATATAGAGAAAGGATCAGGTTGGAAAAGTTAAAGCCCTGACAGAATTGAGTCTCACCAGGGACATCAAGACCAACAAAAGCTTTTATAGGTATGTTGGAAAAGGAAGACGAGGGAAAATATGGGTCTTCTCTGGAAGAAAATAGGAGATCTGGTCACCTAGGATATGGAGAAGGCTGAGTTATTCAAAGACTTCTTTGCCTCAGTTTTCAACAAAAAAATGCTTGAGCCACACTCCCCAAGTCACAGAAAGCAGAGGCAGGGACTGGGAGAATTAAGAGCCACCCGCTGTAGGAAAAGATCCAATTTGAGACCATCTGAGGAACCTTTAAGTGCACAAGTCCTTGGGACCTGATGAGGTGCATCAGAAGGTCCTGAGAGAACTGGTGGATGAAGTTGCTAAACCACTATCCATCATATTTGAGAAGTTGCAGAAATTGGGTGAAGTTCTCATGGACTGGAAAAGGGGTAATATAACCCCCATTTTTTAATAAAAGAAATAAGGAAGATCCAGGGAACTACAGGCTGGTCAGTGTAAACTCTGTGCCTGGCAAGATCATGGAAAAGATCCTCCTGGAATCTATGTTAAGGTACATGGTAATTGAGGAGGTGATTGGTGACAGCCAACAGGGCTTCACCAGGAGCAAATAGTGCTTGATCAATTTGGTGGGCTTCAGTAATGGGTTTACAGTATTGGTGGACAAGGGAAGAGCAGGTGATGTCATCTACCTGGACTTGTGCAAGGCATTTGACACAGTCCCACATGACATCCTTGTCTCTAAGCTGGAGAGACACAGACTGGATGAATGGATCACTCAGTGGATAAGGAATTGGGTGGGTGATTGCACTCAGACTGTTGCGGTCAATGGCTTGATGCCCAAGCAGAGACCAGTGATGAATGACATCCCTCAGGGGTTGGTACTGGGACCAGAGCTCTTCAACATCTTTGTTGGAGACATGGACATTGGGATTGAGTGCACCTTCAGCAAGTTTGCTGGTGACACCAAGCTGTGTGGTGCAGTTGACACACTGGAGGGACGGGATGCCATCCAGAGGTACCTTGACAGGCTTGAGAGGTGGGCCTGTGCTAACCTCATGAAGTTCAACAAGGCCAAGTGCAAGGTCCTGAGTTGGGATTGGGGCAATTCCAAGCACAGGCTGATCGAGGAGAATGGAAAGAGAGCAACCCTGAAGAGAAGGACTTGAGGGTGCTGGTTCATGAGAAGCTCAACATGAGCTGTCAATGTGCACTTGCAGCCCAGAAAGCCAACTGTATCCTGGACTGCATCAAGAGAAGTGTGGTCAACAGGCTGAGGGAGGTTATGCTCTCATGAGACCTCACCTGGAGTACTGCATCCAGTTATAGGGCTCACAACATAAGAAGGGCATGGACCTACTGTAGTGAGTCCAGAGGAGGGCCGCAAAAATGATCCAACGGCTGGAGTACCTCTCCTACAAGAACAGGTTGAGAGAATTTGAGCTGTTCGGCCTAGAGAAGAGAAGGTTTCAGGGCCACTTTATAGCAGCCTTCCAGTACCTGAAGGGGCCTACAGGAAGGTTAGAGAGGGATTTTTTACAAAGTAAAAATGGTAGGTAATGATAGGACAAGGGGAAATGGCTTTAAGCTGAAAGAGGGTAGGTTTAGATTAGATGTTAGGAAGAAATTATCTCCTGTGAGAGTGGTGAGACACTGGAACAGGTTGCCCGGAGAAGTTGTGGATGCCGCCTCCCTGGAAGTGTTTAAAGCCAGGTTGGATGAGGCTTTGAGCAACCTGATCTAGTGGAAGGGGTCGCTGCTCACGGGAGCCTCAAACTAGAGGATCTTTAAGGTCCCTTCTAATCCAAAACATTTTATGATTCTATGTGAGTGCATTTGTGTTTGTTTATATGTGCATATTCTTAAAAAATACATGTAAGATAGTGATCATAACATGTCTTGTCCCTTTTATTGTGAAATTGGCAAAATAATCTGTCACCAAGTATTTTACCAGGTGTCCAAATGAATTAAATCTTGTAGCTATCAAAATGACCTCAGTTTTTAATGTTGGCATCTGTGTTACTCTTCTCAAAATTTTTATAGAAGTAGTTGATATTTTGAAACAGATTGAATGAAACTGTCTTGCATTTTTTAAAAAAATCTTTATTAACACACTGATAGAAAAGTAGGCTGTGCAAGCAAAACCTAGCGGCCTTAAAAAAGAACAAAAATTACTGGTTTTTTTGCTTTGCAGCAGACTAGTAAAACAGCTTCTGAAATTGCTCAGACTTGTGAGATGATGAATGAAAGAAGGAAGTGGAGGCAGCTGAAAAATTAATGCACACAGATGTCTATTTCAATGAACAAAAGTGTTCAGACAACATTTTTATTTGAGTTGTGTCCTTAATACCATCCCTCCACCTCTGTCCTAATTATCCTATGTTGACTGATTTATTGTTAGACCAACCCTAAATACAGTTTAATTAAGAATTCTGGACAAACTGCAGTCTATTCAAACCTGTGGATGAACTTGAGAGTTGCCTGGGATCCTAACATGGGATTATGCTGCAGCTCCCTTGGCATGTTGATAGAGCTGGAATCATGTACTGATTTTCAGGAGGAAATCTAATAGTTGTCATTCATCTGTATCTCCTGCATCTACCAGGAACTGAGTTCTGGAGAAATGTTTACACTTCTTGGTTGGTTGTTTTTTGCTTTTTACTACTAAATAAAGGAGTAAAACAAGTGTGAGAATTTCACTGTGGAGTACTTTTTGGGGTTTTTTTGGTTTGGTTTGGTTTGGTTTTTTTACTGACAGCAGAACTGTTTCATAGCTTGCTTTATCTCCTAGATAATCTCTGTGTCACTGGAATTTCTGTACTGGTTGAAAGAAATGAAACAAACGTACTGGTTAATACATACTGTGCAGGTAAATACACACTAGAATAATGTTGCAAGAACATTAAAGCTGTGTACAGAAAGTGTTGTCAAGCAGTTCATTCTGATGTTAGTGTCCACTTCAAAGATGCTGTATACTTACAGAACTCTTAATCCTGCCTGAAGTGAAATGGGTTTTTTAAGTGGTTGTCAAATCAATATATTGAACTGCTCAATTACATGACCGACTCATCAGCACAATAAGGAGGAAATTAAAGCATCAATGCAGGTGTCTAGCTCTTCTTCAATGGCAGGAGCTGGATGTTCATGTTGTTGAGAGTCTCTGCAAATATTTATATATATTTCCTATATATATTTCCCTATAATCCTATATTACCCGAGTCAGACCCCACAGCTACAATTAAAGCAATTAACTTGTATGTTCTCAGACACTGATGTTCAAGTTGCACTTTAGCAATTTTGAAAGTGTGGTGGTTTGGGTGGATTCAC
>NW_010309834.1:0-7265 GCF_000700745.2 Antrostomus carolinensis | reverse complement strand
TTCTCCTTCTCCTTCTCCTTCTCCTCCTTCTTCCTTCTTTTATTTATTTTTTTTTTCCCTGGGCAAGAACGTTTTTTGGCTCTCTTTTTGTAAAGAAGAGCAGTTACACAGCAGAAAGCCATCTCTGTAAGACATCTGCCTTACACAGAAGTCCGTACAAAGTCTCTCACCACAGTTAACATAACCAATAAAGTTTTTCTGAGCTCTGCTTTTGCTACTCGTTGTGAGGACAGAATGAGAAGCCTGTGACTCTTTCACTTCCAATAACTATACATCAGTATCTCTTATCATTTTGTGCTGTTTTCTGTGTTCTTCAGAGGTGAGGGGATCAGCTTTGGATCAAAGGTTACTTGACCTTTCAGTCAAGCTAATTAGAAATTGGTGAAAATAACGGTAAAAATTATTTTTAAAAATTTTAATTTTTAAATTTTCTGCCTCAAATTTTCCACCAGTCATACTCTATTCTAATGTCATTCTCCCTCTTGCTTTCAAAAGCATTTCTTTTATTTACAGCGGATCATCTTTGAAGAATAAAGGGGTGTACACATCACCAAAATGATACACTAAAAAAAAAGTGAGACACATATCCTGAGCAATTCAGAGTGATCAGTAGCTCCACAGTTAGCAGTGAAGAACATGGCACAAAGGCTCTAACTGTGTTCAGACGCAGGAAACAACACTGCATGTGCAAATAATCTTTACAGGAAGGGAGTCCCCAGCCATCAGCAACCTCCGACATCCATTTGACCACCCAACATAACCCGAGAGCTGTTTGGCCAGCAGCTTTCCAGGACTAGTCAACAGATTGCAAATTAGATAAATTCCTCTCCTCTTAGGAAGACTAAAAACTAACTTGCACTCATTTGTAGAAACCTCTTGGTAGGCTTGACAAGCTTGTTCCAGCTTGAGCTACCCTCCTGTCTTCTTCTTGACCAGAGCAGAAATAGAGACACTAAACTCTCCCTGCTTTTTTAACAATTATCAGCTAAGGATTTCTGACTTGTCCCACTTGTAGGGGCAATATATTTCTTTTTCAGTGAGGGAAAAATTGTGACAGAGGGAAAAATTGAACAAAATTGTTCATGCTCGTTATAAACATACAAAAATACTTTAAGAGCTTGCTGCTGGTGAGTGACTGTCCTCGAAAAGGTTATTTAAGTATCTACTGTTAACGGATGTATTTTAACAGAGCTCAGCCTTTGCTCACACTCCTTAGAGCCACCCTGTAAAGCTGATTTTGTAGCAAACACTCACTATGTATTACTGTGTTCTTACCCTCCATCAGTTATCACAGCCACTACACTTTATGAGCTGGGATGTCCATTCAGTACAGGCTGAACAAACAAACCAGGTAGGTGAATAAAAAAAGCAAGGTAGCTCAAAAAAGCTAATAATGAATACATGAAGATGCTCTAATGTTGAAATGGTTCAGTGATACCTACTAAACAAACAAGTTCTAGACAACAATAGCATATTCCATAGTAAGAGTCACAGTTGTGGTCAACACAGGCTATTGAACTGACAACACCTGGAGTGAAATATTACTCATAGAATCATGGAATAGTTTGGGTTGTAAGGGACCTTTCAAGGCCATCTAGTCCAACCCCCCTGCAGTGAGCAGAGACATCTTCAACCAGATCAGGTTGTTCAGAGCCCCTGTCCAACCTGACCAGTGATGGGGCATCTACCACCTCTCTGGGCAACCTGGGCCAGTGTCTCACCACCCTCATTGTAAAAAATTTCTTCCTTGTATCTAGTCTAAATCTTCCTTCTTTTAGTTTAAAACCATTGCCCCTTGTCTTATTCCTACAGGACCTGCCAAAAAATTTATCCCCATCTTTTTTATAGGCCCCATTTAAGTACTGAAAGGCCACAATAAGGTCTCCCTGGAGCCTTCTCCAGGCTGAACAACCTCAACTCTTGCAGCATTTCCTCACAGCAGAGCTGTTCCATCCCTCTGACCATTTTTGTGGCTTCCTCTGGACCCACTCCAACAGGTCCATGTCTTTCCTGTGATGAGAAATCCAGACTCCTAAAGTTAAATCTAAGAAGTCAACTGCTATGGACAGAAATTGTACCACACTCAGTTTTCCTTCTGGGACAAGTGCAGAGAGGGATACATACCAGGGTACACACAGGAAAAGCTGAGTAAGACAGGCTGCAGGGGAAAGACAAGAAAGATCTGGGCTAGCAAACGGGTGAGGAACCACCCATGAGATCCTGTCAGGGGATAGGTGTGTAGGAGGGGATGTAAAGCTTGGTGACAATGACTGCCTTAAAGCCCATGTAGTCTCTCCACCTCTCAGTTCATCACAAAAAAATTCACCCCTGTAAAAGACAAGAGGGAAAAAAGAAATGCCAAAACATAAGGGTTTTTTAGGCACACGCCATAATCTTAGCATTTATAATTCCATCTTTATTCTGAGTACCAACCTTAGTTTGCAAGCAGAGCCTTGAGCCTTACAAATTCACACAACCATTGCACTGTTCCAGGACAGGTTCTCAAGTGCCTTGCATTTGTTCTATCTGTACACTAAAATGCCCTACCAAAGTTTATATAAAAACTGGAAAATGATAATGTAATTTTTAAAATGCCAACTCTGGCCATTAAGGCAATACAAAGATACAATTCTTGCTATGAAGGAGCAATGTGCCAAATCAGAGCTATCAAATCAATTTCATTTTCCATTATTTCGTGATTTCCTGCTCTTTTGCTGAACAGATAACTAGCTAGTATTTAAAGGAACATGTAGGGTGGAGCTGGTTGTAATGTATTTACTCAGGTAAGTACCTGGGTGTAGTAATGAGTTTGTTTTAAAATATTCATATTATATAAATGTTAGTTGGAGTTGACAGTAAATACTGAACAGACATATTAAAAGGACAGCATGTCATCTTCACTTCTCCTATGTTGTCTAACATTCAGGCAGCTGCTTGGTGTTTGCATCCACTTTCTTACCGAAAATTAATTTTTAAAAATTATACCAAAACGATGATTGAGTATGACAGAAGAAGAAAGAAGGGAGTTTAAAGATCCTGCTGCTCATGAGAGATTATAATCCCATTCCCACAACTACTGTTTGATTTGTATCAATAATTAGTATTTAGTTATTAGGTCTCTTTTTCAGGTTATTAGAATGAAAGACTCACGGAAGAGTGAGGTCTAAAGCTATTGTAATTTTTCAGCACAAGGAAAGCATCAGGAAAGTGCTGTTACTGAAAAAAAAATCCTTCCATCAGTTTTTTCTAAGTGATACACAACAAATAAGTGTTTCATAAGCAGTGATGCAGTTATGGCAAAGATCAAAAACACTTCTGAGACAGGGAATAAAATAGGAGTAAAAGTAGTGTGAGAGAATGTCTCAGCTACATGTTCCCCATCATATTTAAAGGCAAAATGCTCCAATTCCCTCCTGTCTTTTACAATATAATTTCTAAATATGGCATTACTTACCAACACAGCTGACAGTGTTCTCTTGGTTTTAAGTTAAAAAAATTCTTCCATGCCCAAAAGATCTCAGTGTAAATGTCTCTGCAGCACTGACACTGCTAAAGATGCCACATACAAGAGTCTGAAATGGAGGATGGGTCTACTGGACTCAAAATACTGCCTGTGTGATGTGAACAGAGATTTGAAGAGGGAAGAGAGAGTGCGATCTAATTTCCTCCTAATTTAGTACTGACATAATTCTTTCTGCTACTAGATAGTTACTGGTTTTAGCAGCTTTCCAGGACTGGTCAACAGATTGCAAATAGATAAATTAATCTCCTCTTAGGAGTTCACATTTCTCCTGTCCTCTACAGTTCTTCAGAATTTACATGGGTGGATGGTATTAAGCATGCATAAATGCTAATGTATTCACAATTACGTTTGTTTACTTTCATGACTAAAATACTTTTTGTTTGTCTTTTGGGCTTGTTTGCACTTGTATACAACTGAGGTTAGTTATATTTGCAAAGGTTCCTATTTGCAAAGCAATTCTGAACTAATATCCCATTACCAAGGCTTTCTTGTTCAGCAGCCAGGCTGAGTTCAAACATTTTTGTAGGGAACTTAAGTTTTTGTGGGTTTTTTTCTTTCTTTTTATTTTTTTTTTCTCCCCTCCATAGACAACCAAACCAAAATGCTTTGAAATATTTACAAAACATTCACAAAGGGGGAAAAAGCCTCAAATGATTGCAGTGAATAGAGAGGCATTTTGAAAGCCAAGGGGCTATTTAAGCATTTTCTTAGCTCTTCTTTTCCCCCTCATAGTGAGCAAAGTCTTTCTGCAGAAAAAAACCCTATCAGAATCCTTCCCTGTTAAGCTGTCACGTGCAGTTGTGGTTAGAGAATTGCTATTAACCTATTGTTTTCCAACAGTCTTACATCAACAGAAGATGGAGATGCATGTAAGTGCCAGGAAATCAAGACACATGAAGCAAAAACTACTATTCTTGGGACGATTTTGCCATCAGCAGTTTCATGATTCTGAAGTCTCAGATTTAACTTTAAACAGATTTAACTCAGTTTCTCATTTTGTCTTTGAGCTGTAGTTGAGAAAACACACTTTTTTTTTTGCAAGTGCTCTCATGCCACAGGCATGTTGGACTCCTCTCCCTACTCACATAAAGGTCCACTCCTCTACTTACCTGGAATAGAAGAGGTGGAAGGGAAGGAGAGGGAAGGGAAGGGAAGCACTTGTCTGATGCAGTCTTTCTGCCTGAAGACCAGTATTTGCACAAGAGAGACATAAACTCATTTCGAGAAATCTTTTTTTTTTTTTTTTTGGATTCTCACTTTTCAAAGATTCAGCTCAGCAGTATTCACTGGAGTTTAAGTACAAAGTCCTCAACGGAGACATCTATTGTCAAAATTTTAACTACGAAGGCGGTGACAGCATTTTGTCTAGTTTTCTGTGAGTATAAACACATATAGTATATAGACACACAAATATTTGTACATAAACACACACACAGATAGGCATCAGAGCTTTTCATACATATATATATACACATACACACACAGAGATACACATACATACTATTTCTCTCTATATATACATATATAGAGAGACTTCTGACTATCTGCATGGCCAGGTGCAGACCTGCCTTTAAGATTTGTGAAGAACACTTCACAGATTATTGCATAAAAGACAACGCATAAAATCTAAAGAACACTTCAAAGCAGACAACTTTATTTTCCAGGGTACTATTAAATGACAGACTCAAATTTGCCCAAGTACAAATATCACATTAGCAGTGGAGCTAATGAAGCCTGCTCTCCTTTGTATTTGTGTCTTCTGCTTGGATTTGTTAATGTCTGAATAAGATATGAGGGCCAGCTGATGCTTTGTCTGCATTTAGCATGCTCTTCCATGTAGAATTTAATAAGGGGTGAGTTGACATTGTACTGCTACCCTTGCTGGTGGCAATAACGAGGGTCTTCTCTTGACACTGGCTTCACATTTTCATCAGACTTGTTAAGAACTTTGTATCTTTCAGGCAGGTTTGGTAGGAATTGGACAACAAGCTCTAAAGTATCCAGGTGAAACAATGAGGAAATTATTGTGTACTCACTGACACACAAACATAGGGTGATTACAAACAGTTTAATTCCTTAAGAAAGAGGCTGAAATGTTTAAGAATGAAAAACATGCTTACTCTCAGCATGTTTGAGTTTTCCTGTGCTCTGTAGTACTGCAGGCTGTTAAGAGAATAATTTCAGAGGAGGTATCTCTATAGCAGAGAGTTTGCCAGCAGAACTATTTTTGGGTTTTGTAAATCTTTTTCAATTTTTACTTTGTTATTACCTTTTAATCTCAGAGAACTAAAAGGGCATGACTGAAAACATTCAGATTTTTTCAAACATGCCCCAAAACTCAAGGATTCTGGCGTTCAGAACTGTGTATTCCTGGTTAACACCAAAACACTGACTGTTTCAGCATCATTTACCCAAAGCCAGTTTATAAAACTCACTGATCTCTCCTTTGCATACCAGAGAACTAATGCTAACTCTGTCTCTGTGACACTTCACATGACAGAAGGATGGCAGAGTTCTTCACATTTTTACCTCAGGGCTACAATGGAATCACAATAAGGCACAGAACAGCACAGTTGAAAGCACTCGACAGGTGTGTTGTTCTGTTCCACTTCTTAATTTTAGCCTTACATCTCAACTACATTTATTTTAGACATTTTTGACCCAGATTCATCCTTAGTGTGGCTGTTCTGAAACAAATGGATTTACATAGGGGATTAATTTGGCCTGTTATGCTGACATCCCTATTTCTTCATAATCAGACTGTATCAAGGTGTTTTCAAGCTTTCCTTTATTTTAAACTGAGTGAAGAATTGCTCCTACAAATAACACTCTGATTGACTTGGGGATGGAGAGAGGAAAGAGAGAGAGAAAAAAAAATACAGAGTATTTTGGAACAGAGAAAGCGGAGAAAACAAAACTCCTCCGTAGCTTTTATTCTGTGATCACAGAGCATCATTTCCAGCTCATGCTGCCGAAGCAATGCAAGACTTTACTGTTGGGTATAAACAACACATAATGAGCATCTATGGGACACTGGATAAATCCCATTAGTGAGGGAAGACCTTCAGAACTCACATGTTGGTTTACCACTTCATTTTATTAACTCTCACTCATTAGATGGCAGCGGTGCTTTCAGCTACCTAACTTCTTCAGGGCTTGCTGCCTGATGGGTTTCCTGCCACTGGCCTTTTGGGGATTTTTCTGAAGAGGGGGGTCACACATGTGATTTGCTTGGGTGTTGTTGGGAAGGTAGCCAGAGCTGAGAAATAAAAGCAAAGGGCTGCTTGGTTCTCCGTGCATGCAGCCCTTCCCACTCTGTACACAGCTGACTGAACCAGCCCTGTCTCCTTCCCAGACAGCACAGGGAAGTAGAAAATTCATCACTGACCTTGATCTCCTCTTCTAGCAGAGGGATTGGGATGGAGGAAAACTTGTCTCTTGACCCTCGTCTCCCCTTTGACAGCATGGGGCTAGAACAAGAAAAAGTCATTGCCTGATCCCCACCCACCCACGGTCATTCATCCTGGGGCCCCTTTCATGGTTTAGAGCTCTACAAATCATCATTCTTGTGCGGAATGCTGAGGCTTGTGCTCGGGGTATCAATAGGGGGTGGAGGACTCCTTGTCTTGAGTCATGCAAACACCGTTTATTTAACCTGATTCATAGCAGTAAAGGAGAAGAATATTCTTGGATTGTCAAGTTTTTGGTTGGTTTTATTTTTATTTTTATTTTTATTTTTATT
>NW_010309833.1:132632-135098 GCF_000700745.2 Antrostomus carolinensis | reverse complement strand
CTTAGCAAAGATGATGGAGAGTGGTCTAGGTTTGGTTTAATTTATGCCCATTGTCTCTGGTCCTCCCACCATATATCACCATGAAGAGCCTGACTTGATCTTCTTGGTGACCTCCTCAGAATCTGTGTCAGTTGTCAATAAAATATTTGTCTCAGTCAGCAACACTTCCTTGTTAGTGAATATCAGATCCAACTGTGCATTGTCCTTGTTTGCCTCAAGTGCTTTTATGAATAATTTTTTGTTGACACACATTAAAATTTTCCTTAACTGCTTGCATTCCACCATGTTGCTATTGCAACTAAGATCTGCAATTTATAGAATTACTGGAGTTGTTTAAGAAAGGTTTCTCTGCAAAGCTGCTTTCCAGCCAATTGGCTCCCAGCTTGTGTTGTTGCACGGGGTTATTCCTTCCTATGTGCAGGTCTTTCATTTCCATTTGTTGAACTGCATGAGGTTCCTCTTTGCAGATCTCTCGTCCTCTCAAGGTATCTCTTTGAGTGTTAAAAGAAGAGCAACGAAGCTGATGAAGGGTCTAGAGCACAAGTCCCATGAGGAGAAGCTGAGGGAACTGGGGTTGTTTAGTCTGCAGAAAAGGAGGCTGAAGGGACACTTTATCTCTCTCTACAATTGCTTGAAAGGTGGGTGTTGATCTCTTCTCCCAAGTAACAAGTGATAGCATAAGAAGAAACAGCCTCAAGTTGCACCAGGGAGGTTTAGATTGGATATTAGGAAAAATTTATTCACTGAAAGGGTTGTCAAGCAACGGAACAGGCTGCCCAGGGAAGTGGGTGACTCACCATCCCTGAAGATGTGTAAACAAGATGCTTAGGGATAAGATTCAGTGATGGACTTGGCAGCGTTAGGTTTCCAGTTAGACTAAATGATCTTAAAGGTCTTTTCTAAACCAAAACAATTCTATGATTCTACTTTTGAATGGCTGTACAATCACCTGATGTGCCAACTACTCCTCCCACCGTATCATCTGCGAGCTTGCTGAGGGTATACTCTGTCCGACTATCCAAGTCATTAATGAAGATGCTAGAAAGGATTGGACCCATTATCAATGCCTGGGGCACGCTCCCAGTGACTGGCCTCCAGTTGAACTTCATGCCCCTGACCACAACCCTTCTGAGATGGGCAGTTCAGCAAGTTTTCTGTCCACTTGGCTGTATACTTATCCAGCCTGTACCAGCTCATTTGTGAGGATGTTATGGGAGACAGTGCTGAAAGCCTTACTAAAGTCAAGGTATACAACATCCATTGCTCTCCCCACACCGACCAAGCTAGTCATCTCATTGTAGAAGGTGGATTAAGCATGGTTTTCCCCTCGTAAATCCATGTTGACCATGCCCAACCACATTCTTGTTCTTCATGTGTCTCAAAACGGTTTCCAGGATTAGTTGCTCCGTAACTTTCCTGGGGATCAAGGTGAGACTGATAGATCTGTAGTTTCCTGGCCCCTCTTTCTTGTCCTTTTGGAAGACAGCAGTGACAGTCACTCTCTTCCAGTCCTCAGGAATCTCCCCTCATCATCATGGCCTTTCAAAGATAACTGAGAATGGCCTCACAAGCATGATGTTATCATAACATCAGCTGTTATGAAGTGTATCATCGTAGGGGAGAATTGCCCTAATGTTATGTCGGCTATAGCTTTTTGGTATTGTGTGAAACTCTTTTAGACATGAATCGTATAATTAAAAAAAATTTATCTTTGCTGTTAGATTATGAGCTTCTTAGATAACATTTTCAACTTTTTTCTTTTTTTAATGTGGTTTTGAGACCTGGAAATTTATTGGTTTCGAAAACGAAAGCTAAAATAATCTCAGAACTGTGTTCTATGCAATCAGGAGAAAAGAGTTTCAAACTCTGTGACACGTTTGATGAAAGCCTGAGTTCTAACATTGCTACTGCTGCACAAGTGAAAAATAAGACTCCTCATTCTCCAAAAGTGGAAATTCATCTTTAGCAGTGTTCTCATCTTTTCTCATCATTAAAACATCTGTTATTCAGACATAATATTTAATAAGTTCACAGCAAAAATTGCATTCTAAATACTTTCTGATATGATACTTAGACACTGCCTTTTATTCAAATTCTTTTGAATAGTTTAAAAAGTAATCATGGTCTATTGTGCTTTGAGCTCATCTAAATGGTAATAAGGGAGAAAATGAATGAATTATTTCATTAATTTTTCATGTTTTCCGTAAGTATTGAGCCATTTCACTTAAAACTTCTGCTTCTATTGATTAGTGCACTCATTTTGGTACACAATATTGAAATAATTATCTTTGCAAAATAACTTTTTCTTAGAGGAAACTCTTAAAACTTTCTGGACTTTTCATATCAGTGAAGAGCAGGGCTGATTTTTAGCCTTCTCTTTAGGATCAGCTTCCTGTAAAATCTGTTTTCTCAGATTTCTAAGATAAAACATTTACCCTGCATAATTTTACACCATATACCCCACTA
>NW_010309833.1:34794-132621 GCF_000700745.2 Antrostomus carolinensis | reverse complement strand
GAATGCTCCTCATTTGTAACATCTCCCAAACCCAGTCCACTTAACTGCTAACTTACCACTTCATTAAATTCTTTGCTCACTGAGTCAAAACCATGGAAACCTGTGTCAGTGCCCATTCATTTTTGAAAGCTCTTGTTCAGAAGTGGTCTGAGATGTTATCTCAGAGATGAGACTGGGCCTTTTCTCTCATGAGTTAGTAACTAGTATACCCGTTTAAAATATCAACAGTGTTAATTATGAAGTAATGATGAGTTCCAAGCTCATCCCACAGACATCTCTTTCGCAACACCTTTCAACAGCTGCCTCCCAAACTGGAAAAATTCCTGTCTCCCCTGACCGCATAGCATAGCTGTGCATTTTCAAAATGAAACCCTTGCAAACAGTCAAGTATTATAGACCTGGTTAGGCCTCTGGAAGAGGCTTTGCTTTGGCAGAAGAAAAATGGATAATTATTTCTTTTTGCAAAATCCCTTGTTATCAGCTTGCTGAAGAGACAATTTCAGAAGAAGGTGAAAGGCTTGCTTCAAAGCTGAGCTTTCTGAGACGACATGTCATGACTCACATGGAAGCACAGATGCTTTGAAGTCTCAGCATGGGTTTACAGGAACTCCTGGGGCTCCCACAGGGAAGTGAGAGACAAAAAAATAGTAAACTGTAGCATATGCACATCTATATCATCTGGAGAGAGGAGGAGAGTGGTAAGGAGAGTTCTCCCTAGCCAAAGAAAGAAAGAAAACGTATCTGTGAAAGCCTCTTGTCGGGATAGTGAAGAGACAAACAGTATTGTATATAAGGCAATGCAACATAGAGAAGCATACAAAAAAGAGTTGCTGCAGTTCAGCAAAGTCACTACACATCAGCTGGGAGGCAGTAACTGACCATTCGTCTACCCAGACTTCTCTTATTCCACATTCAGCTCACAACCTTAGGCATCCAAAGTGATTTAAACCAGTGTGTTGAGCACCACAACTGTAATAAGCTAAAAATGGATTTATAGTCTGTTATGAAGTCTTGGATGACAGCCAATGAATTACTAAGCGGGTGAACTTGATCACTTTCTGGTAGGTGATATGCCCTTGGTGAAGTGTTGGGTAAAATCAGTTTGAAGGGAGTAATTATCTTTAAATCTTTAAACCAAAATATTCTTGTGGTCTTTCGAAAACTTTTTTGTCCTTTGTGGAGGAACATCTTTGCAGACTGTTCGTAATTGCACGGAAGCCCGAGGGATTTGCTAATATAGAAATTGAGTTAGGTAGAAATAGTTTAGCATATATTTTGGATTCATTGCTATTCTAGACCATTTGGAACTTGATAGATTAAATTAACAATGAGGAATGACAGTTAGAAGCAACTATTGTAAATCATTATGGGAATTCAGTTACTAAGATGATGTATCGGTCTTATGAAAATGTGTCTAGTAATGGGAGCATCCTCTGAGACAGTTGTATGCAACTCCAGGGCTATATTTGTTTAGCATTTAACTTCTTCAAAACATTTGATTTGACTTTGGGGTCCTTTCATATCTGAAGTGTTTGTGCTTACAGTTTCAAGCGATAAATGTAATTCCTTCAAAAGTTATTTAAATTAAAGCATTTGGACAAATGTGAAATATCAAGTTAATACAGTGTTTCAGATATACTTTCTGTCATGGCTGTTAACTGATCAAGAAATCGAGGAAGCTTGGAACTATAAAAAGGACATGTTTAAATCTATTTAAAAAATTATATTGAAAAATCTTAAGTATGATCTCCAATTGACAGAGAAAATAATCCTTCTAGGGAACTGACAGGCCTTCTGAATACTTCTAAAAACACAAGCATGGGAATATAATTTATTTGGATGAAAAATTATGAAATATTTATGCACTACAGGGATGTTTATCTCACAGACACATCACATAAATTGGACGTATGGGTAGACAGAATAAGTACTGTAGATTACAATGATAAGTAACTATACATATCCCAGTTTTTTCATGAAACAAAGACCACATTTTAAACAATGTCTAACATTTTGATATTGAAATGTAATAGGAGTTAGGTACATTTGTAGTGTACCTGCAGTGTATACAGTTCCACCACTGTCTGCAGCTAAATTGAAACTTTCAGTCTACATTTATACCATGTCTCAGATCCATCCTTTTTATCATCTAGAAAGCCCTGGCCAGGACCACAGAATCCTTTGCACCCTTACAGCAGAGCACATCACAAATATATGCCTCTATTTTAAACTATTTTAGAAAAGAACAGATACAGCTTGTTGAAAGGAAAAGTACGTCAAACTTACAGCTAGCTAATACTTTTGCCTGTTCAATGGTTCTGCACCTTCGAATAGGTCATTTTAATTTCTTATATTTAAAATAGCACTGCTTGGTGCCATGCTGGGAACTAGCAGTGCTGAACTGCCCAGCAGGCTTTTCACAAGGCTACCAGCATAGCCCCATAATACAGCAGAGTTCTGGCTGAGAGCAAGTTCTTTGCAAATGCAGACTCCGACTCCTATCCCCTCTGGACTACAAGTTACTTTCCTCTGGTCCTAAGCCATCACTATTAATAAGGACAATGGCACATACAATAGGAGTGCAATTTGCAGCCTACGAGACTCGATGTTTTACAATATAATGCCAAGTGCATGGTATGCATATAAGGGCATGGCAAAGCCTGTGAGCACAGAAGATATCCTTAGATACCTTAGAAAGTTGTATTAGGAAAAAGCAGCAAAATCTGCCAGTGATTTGGGATCAAGCTGAAGAACAAGAACCTGGTCAGAAAGCATCTTCTCTTCCACACCCATGTTTCCTCGTTAAAAGAATTAGCTAGCTTGTAACAAAGCAGAGCAGTGTGGATGACCAGAAGATTAAGGGTCCAAACTGAAATAGGGAATGAATTAACTTGACAAATAGTTTTGAACAATTATTCAAATAATCTTAACTTTGAACCCAGCATTTCCAAGCTATGTAAGCTTAAACTCCAGGGTCTGGATAGAGAGGGGAACATGTCTGCACCTGGTATGATTTGAAACCAAGGTCAGTTCTGCTCAAATATCCAAGGGACACAAAAAGTTAAGCATTATCAAGAGCTAGGTCCAATGTACTCAGGTTGTTTTCAGCTCACTTACAAGTAGTTTTGTCTCTGTAAGTGGCCACTTTTTACATAATTATTAGTTGTCATTCAGGAAAGTGGAACATTTGGTTTCTGTGCTTTCTTAGTTTGAAGAGGGTTGAACCATGTCTTTGACACTCCAGGGAAGTGTCCTCATTTCAAGCATCTGAAAGCACTCACTGTGCATGGGTATGAGTACAAGAGTCATAGTACTAAAGAGACAAAGAAAAATGATAAAACTGGAACATGACTCAGGTGAAGAGAGAATTTCCTTGTGGAGGAAGTCTGGGGTTACCAATGTTATAAGAAATCATAAGATCACCCCTGAAAGAAAATGAAATAGAAAAACACAGAGTAACAAGAGTAGAAAGTTTTAGAAAACCTATGTCTTACTGATTATCCTTGCCTACTTCAAGAACAGGAAAAGCTTAGGGTGACTTAAGAGAGCTACTAACAACATGGTGAACTTTCTTTTAATCCTGACCACAGACAGATGAGTTTTGATCATGGCTTTCTGGCATTTTATCCCGCTCACATAACTAATTCATCCCCTACATTAGTATTTCTATCATTTTTTTCTATCATTTCTATCATTTTTTTATGTAAACAATTTATGCTTAATTAGATTACTTCCACAGTGAACCAGCTATGAAAAACCTCATTGTCAGAAATATTAAAAGATAGTATGACTTTTGTTTCTAAGAAGAATTTTTTTTTTTTACTTTAATGAACATAAAATTCATATGAAAGTCATTCACTTGCTGCAAAAGTCAATTCTGATAATAATTAGGATTTTAAGTTGCTTTATTTGCATGCATATATTTCCTTTCATCTGGAAATATTCCAATGTATTGATTAATTTAGTATAGAGATTTAATCTGGAATAATCATGGAAGGAATTATAAAAATAAAAAAACTTTACTAAAAGCAATGTAAAGTCAGTGCTGCATTCATGCCCTCATGTAACATTCATTACTGTCAAAACTTACCAGTTGTGTCTGTGCCCGCTAGCATGTAAAAAATTAATCACTCAAAAATCCTTGTGCCTTGCGACATCTCAAACTCAATCATTACTTTGAACATATAAAATTTTAGACAAATCTTTCTGAGATGAAATTAATGAAAAGCAGTTCAGTGCCAAGGCAGGAATCGAAAAGTTGGTACCTTTTTCTCATATGAACTATTTAATCTCTTAAGCTTAGAATTCACTTGAGAAATTAGTTATGAGTGCAGCAAATACCTTTGTCAATTCATGCATTTTGCATGAAATTAAACGTATCATAAAGTGTGTCTCTAAAGTAAACCCAAAACCTTTCAAAACACAAATGCTCTGCAAGTTTTTCTGAACAAGAACATCACCAGGGATTTAAGGAAAAAAGAAAGGAATTATTCAATTAATCAGAGACAAAAATGAAAACCTGTAAGTAACTATAAGGGAGAAAGATTCCAGATAACAAAAGGCTAGAGAAATTTGAACTTGAAACTGCAAATTTTAGTGGTAAATTAAGTTATTAGTCACTGGAGCAGTTTTCCAAGCATGTAACGGTACTCTAGAACTTGAAGTCTTCAAATCATTCTCCACTAAAAGAAGGAGACTCTTCACAGAAGTTGTTTGATAAAATAACATGGCCTGAGTTGTTCAGGAGATCAAAACAGACACAATGCTGGTATTTTCTAGTTTTTTAAATCCAGTCTATGAAATACAATTAATATTGCAAATATATATTTCAAGCCAGCAAACTCTATTTGTATAGAAATATTGAAATTTCACATTCTGTCTTCATGTATGTATAATTTTTGCCAAATCAACAATTCAATCTCGTCTGACAGCTCTGCCTGAGGACAAGATTTCTGGAAAGTTCAAACAGAAACATTCCAGGTGTTTCTGAGGACAAGAATGAGACAAAATATGCATTTTTGCATTAAAATGACCTGATGGTCTTTCAGAGACACTGATGAATTTTTTATGCAAAGATCTTGGCAGAAAAATGATGGTTTTAATAATGAATGTAGTTTTTCTTACTATAGAAATCAACTAACTGGAAATTAAGATATAGGATTTTGAAACATCTCAGTCTGCAAAGATTTATTAAGTAATGTTGTTACCTGCTCAACTGGGTCCAGAGGAGGGCCAGAAAAATGATTAGAGGGATGGAAAACCTCTCCTATGAAGAAAGGCTGAGAGAATTGCAGTTGTTCAGCTGGAGAAGAGAACGCTCCAGGGAGACCATATTGCAGCCTTGGAGTACTTAAATAGGGCCTATAAGAAAGATGAGGACTGGCTTTTTAGCAGGGCCTGTAGCAATAGGACAACGGGTAATAGTTTTAAACTAAAAGAGTGTAGATTTAGACTAGATGTAAGGAAGAAATTTTTTACAATGAGGGTGGTGAAACACTAGAACAGGTTGCCCAGAGATGTGGCAGAAGCCTCATCCCTGGCAACATTAAAGGTCAGGCTGGAGAGGGCTTTGAGCAACCTGATCTAGTTGAAGATGTCTCTGCTCACTGCAGGTGAGTTGGACTAGATGACCTTAAAAGTTTCTTCCAATGCAATTCATTCTATAATTCTATGAATGTTGAGAATTTATTCAGTAAAATCTTTGAAGATTTGTTTTTACCCCCAGCAAGGCCAAGTACCTCAGAATCCATGCTAACTACCTGGCTATATACTTTCTCCATACTGACGATGAATAGCCCATTCACAACTCCCCAAACTGATGCACATCTCTATGTAGTATAGTCGCTGTAAGACTTGAGTATCCTCCTGTCTGTTACTGCAGGAGTGAAGTTAAATTTTCTCTAAAATGCCTACTAACTCAGAATTACAGCCAAGCTATTCCAGCTCTGTAGCTCACAGGTCTGGTTTGCACTTGGACAGTCCAAAGTACAGCCAAAGTTTATCTAGACATGCCCTGAAATGTTCTGTAAGGTGACAGAATTTTGCGGGTTGTGCTGTGCATCATGTATTTTGGGAAATATGTATATATACAGAGATATGTATATTAAATTAATTGCTGATTCCAACTCGTTTACTTGTTCCAATTTAGATCAAAGTTACTTGCATAATACCTTAATGCTGACCACACAAACTTGATTTCTACCTGACTTTCAGTTTTTTCATTAACAGAATTTTATAAAATAGTTATTTGCTGATTCCTTTTCTTGGCTAAGCTTTCTTTATAGACATTCAAACTAAATTTTGAACTTCGATTATATGGGAACATTTCACGGCTGAAATCTTGTGGAAATAAATCCCTGCCTATTCCCTGTGGATTTTAGAATTTCCCTAAAAATTTTAAAAGGAGTGTCAGTTTCTGTGAATTTAGCAAGCTTTCTTATCCACAGACTGCCAAAGAGACTATGAACCACAGCATAAGTAGACATGCATCCTGAGTGGGATTTGAATGAGGAAAACCTTGTCTGAGGAAAGGAATTGAGGTGGCAGCATATTTAATTACAAAGCACTCTGCAACTTTAAAAATTGCTTATGAAAACAATAGAAGTGTCAGGAAGAAGAAGGTGGTATTTGTTAGCAAGCTCCTTTTCACTTCTACACAGGGAAGGCTACTTGGACACAGCTGGTGCAAACTGAAGTCTTGATTCCTTTGAGAGCTGGTTTTGCCTGGCAGTCATGCTATTGCACAGCCACACTACTGCACATCAGTAAACTGTAGCAGTTAGTCGCTGAGTGGAAGTAACTTTCCATCAGCAATCAATATAAAAACCTAACAGACAGATCCCCAGAAGATCATCCATCAAAGGTTATTAAAAT
Source organism: Antrostomus carolinensis (assembly GCF_000700745.2). Lineage (NCBI taxonomy): Eukaryota > Metazoa > Chordata > Aves > Caprimulgiformes > Caprimulgidae > Antrostomus > Antrostomus carolinensis. The sequence continues at coordinate 125,748 of NW_010309833.1, read as the reverse complement.
GAAAAAGGCAGATATAACCCTTGACTTGGGAAGTCCCTCAAAGAAGTGACTTAACGTGAGGACATCCATTTTGCCTGTTGACATAAGTGAACCGTGCTGAGTTTTCTCTTCCATTCACAAGTGACTGCATAAACAGTCTGGGCAGATAACAAGTGACATGTGCCTAACAAATAGCAGTGTTATCCCCTCTGACCAGATGTAAAGACAGATACTATGATTTAAGTGCTTGTTTGCTTTACACAAAGGATATGACATGCTGTAAAAAGTACTTATTGTATCACCGTGAATCCAGTCATACTGAAACCCAAGCCTTGAGATCCTGGAATAGAGCCAGACATAAGGGAAAAAAAAAAAAAAATACATGAAGAAATGTGTTGAAATAGAAGTACCAGGTTTGGGAGATTTGATTTACCAACACATCCAAAGAATTTCCTGCTCTTTACTGGAGTTGTAATTTGGATTTGTCTTTTATTTATAATGCCTTAACTGAAGGATAATTAATTGTGTGTTCTGTTTTCTGATAACAAGTGGTCTTCCTAGTATTTGACAGAACAGTATCACTCTGTACTAGTCCTGTTATTCGCTTTCCCCAAACTTTCAGTTCTGGCTGCTGATATATGTGAAAGACATTTTTGTCCTCACACTTGGAACAGTAACTGTCAGTTTTACTGAGGGTTTTCCATTACTGCTTCAGTCAAAGATTTACTAGCATTGCAAAAAAGCAATTAAAATGCCTTCCCCTAACTTTTAGTCTTATATTTTTCAGGGGAATATTCTTTTGGCTGAGTAACCACAATTTTCCACATATGCAAGACTTTGCAACTTCGATATATTGAAGTTGAAGAATTCCCATACTTGGCATAACTGACTTGGTATTTTGATAGAGCATTCAGTGCTCTTGCTGCTACTTTGAGCCATTGCATTGCACTGTCTCCCCAGCTTAGCAGCAACATTCTTCTTGAAGTTCCTCACGGACAGCTGGGCCTTGGGGATTGATGAAACCACAATGGCAGGGACCTAATAGCTGCAGAAAGGATCTAGAGGGAGTTCATGTCTCTTCTCTGAGGCATAAGGACTCTTTTTAAAAGGGAGTGGGACTGTGGATAAGTGCCCAGCCTCCCTGTTATTAAAAAGTAATGTGAATTGAGCACCTAACAGAGAAACAGAAATGAATCCCTGGAGGTGCTGTTTTACTTTTTTAGTCTAATATATCTTGTTGTGAGTCTAGCCCTAGATGCCAAAAGGGCTCTTCTCCGCCACTGACAGTTAAAAAGCTCACCGTGATAACACATTAGAGAGACACACACCCCTAAACGGTGGCTAGTTCAGATCTATAGCAGACCAAGCATAGTAATCAGCACATCAAGGACACCACATCATGCTGCTTCATCCTGCCTTACTGTTGGACAGTCCCATCTCACTCATTTCTCAGGGCCACTGGCCAGCAGATAGCCTTGTATAAAACTGTGTGGAAAACAATTTTTCTTCTCTTCACTGGAGCAAAGTGTGACATATCCTGAAGAATTCCAGGCAGTTGTTGCACAAGCAGGGTTCAGAATAGTCAAAACCTGACGATATTTTGGTTCTCATGCAGGACAGACAAGACCATTATAGAATCAAGAATGATGGCATGGATATAAAAGCAGGCACTAGTCTACAGGCTCTTCTCTGAAGAGTGTTTCTCATGCTAGCTCTGGATATATTGCATTTTGTGTATTTAATTAAACCATAATTAGGACAGACAGTAAACAGGAGAATGATGCTGACACGCAGGAATGAGAGACTAAAACTAGCTCCTTCATGCCATTTTAAATACAATTGAAGACAGATGCTCTTCTTGGTAGACTGTAGCCTAGGCAGAAAAATGTTGGTTGTAACACAGTTTCTGTGATTCTGTGAATTTACTGAATCTAAAAGAGAATGAAATATGATTCTCTAGTCTGTGAGCAGACTCTCTCACCTCAAAAGAAGATGACTTGGATTCCAGTTTCTTATTCAATGAATAGTTGATGTAAAATAATTTTATCAGAGCACCTATTTGAATCCAGGTGAGCAATCCAACCGAGTAACTGCTGTTCTCTGTAGACCAACAGTAAATTTTTTAAACCATCTTTTGATGTGATCAGAACTCCTCCCAGAACACCGCTGTTCTCCCCTGAATATGACAGGCATGTGAATGTAATACTTCCTCCAGGAAGGCTGATGTACAGGAAAAGCTGCAAATCCTGATTTCAGTGCACTGTTGAAGAGTTAGTTCCTTGCACTTCAGGAGGTCATTCTGAGAGAGCCATCTCTTAGATTATACTAGTTCCAGGAACCTAATGGGGGGCTTGGGAGAAAATCTCCCTCAGGAAGGACTGAATCCAACTTAGGCTTCCACCAACCTGAATGAGTCTTTTGGACCACTATGAGTTAGACTAAAATGATTAAATCTGACTGTCAAAATATTGTGGAAAGTTAGGATGAAGCTAATAAGGAAGTTCAGGTATCTCAGCAGTTCATCCCGTTGTCCTTCAGGTAACAGGGTTTCCTGCAGTCTTTGTCAGAATTGGGCTTAACTGCTTATTTCCAGAAGCTAATTCCCCATTAACTAGAGAAAAAAGGCAATCAAAAGAGCTGTTACAGAAGATGAAAAAATAACCACAGCCGCAGGCACAGAAAAGCTGTATGGCTCTGAGAAATAACTCTGTCTCTGGAGCTTCAAAGCTGTCAGAAAATAAACTAAATTAGAACCTTTGTAGTCTGAGAAAACAAAACTATGTACTGTTTAGACAGATTTTTTGTTAAATGACTAAGCTGCCTTCCATCATTATTTTCTCTACCTAAACCAGCAAAAACAGTGTGTAGAGCCCTAGAGTACTTAGGTCTAGTAAAGTTAATATTATGAACCAAATATTTCACTTGATGCAATTATAACACCTGATGGCAGGAAGTTCCCAGATCAATGAAATGTTACTGTGTTTCAAAGTCACTAACTAAAAATATTATCTAAGAAACATTTTACTTTGGGAATAATATATTAAGATACTGTCTTCTTCTGCAGAAATAAATAAATACAGACAGACAAGTGTATTTTCTTTTATTGGGGATATTTATAGCTCATTTTTTAATTCTGTGGAAGGTTGAGGAGCAATTTATATACGAATATGAAATACATAATGTATGCAAACACAATATAAAGTGCAAGAGCTTTCAAGATAATTTAGGCATCACCCCTTCCCTTTTGCTTGATGATTAAAAATAAAGCAGAAGTTAATAGACATGAATCTACGGTCTGCTCTGTCATGTGTGTTTAAAATAGCCTCTTCCTAAAGAGATCTACGACCTGATGCAAAATCTACTGAAATCAACAGCGCTGCTTGAAATTTTAAAGGTAGCAACACACATCATAACAAAGTAGGTTAAAACGCCAAATGTTTTACATTAAGTACATTGTTTTATGACAAACTATTTAGTTAGAGAAACTGAGGATGGATTGACTTTTTTTAAAGGTTCTTTGGTCACTGCTGCTGACCTCTCAGACTGGCTGTGTACAGACTCTATGGAAAAGTAAGATGTCTATTTCTATGGACCTTCACTCAGGCATCCTGAAAACTAGCAAGTACATTTAAAGGAATCAACCCCTACTGAAACAAAAAAACCCTCTTGTGGCATTCTTGTTGGATAAGAGCTACTAATGATGTGTGCATATAAATGGGCATCTTTTCAAAGGAGACACAAATATATCACATTAGTATGCCATATTGATTTAATGGAAGTTGTAGAGAAACTGTACACAGTTGTGACCATGTCAACACTTCCTTAAGGCCTGTTCTCCAAAAATTAATTAATTAACATTGAAGAATAAAGACTTCAAATTGAGACTTTTTTTACTCTATGCCAAATTCATATTTTAGATTTTCTCTCCTCTAAACAGGAGGATTCTAATTTTATTTCCCTTCAACTCCAGGTACTCAGCATTCACTCTCAGACTCTGCAAATTCTGTGATAAAAAAGAATTTACAGATGTGGCATGTATGAAACACAGTGACAAAAAAGAAAGTTTCATCATAAAACACAACAGAGATTCACTGATATCTTAGAAAAATGTTTGTTGTAATAGAGGGTGACAACAGCAATTGTTTCAGTGCTTGTGTCCTAGTTGTCAGGAGTGCCCATGGCTTGTCTTATCTATGTAACCAGAGGTTCAGTTCAGAGGTAGAAAGTCAGACAGGCTTATTATAACAAGTAAGACAACCACAGAATCATATCCCCTTTGGGCAATAAAAAAGGATGTGGGTTTGTAGGAAAACCTCTACATAAATATCAAATCACAGTATAACTACTGGAATGTAAGCAAATATGTAAGGTTGTTTTTCTTCCAAACTGTCTTGTCTTGTCACCTGATTCCCTGCTTGAAACACAGATGCTTTCATAACCCACCAGATCTAGTTTTCAGGGCATGAGCAGTACTGTCTCGTGAAAGTGCTTGTGGCCAAAATCTTACAGTGAATACTCAGAATCATAGAGGGATGTAGGACTGCAGGGAACTCCAGACATCTCTAGTCCAGCCCCTGCTCCAGGCAGGACTAGCTTCAAAGCTAGATCAAGCTGCTCAGGAGTTTATCCAGGCATGTTTTGAAAATCTCCAAGGATGGAGATTCCCCATCCTCTCTGAGCAACCCATGGCAATGTTCAGCCACTCTTGTGGAAGTGAATCTTTTCCTTCTGTCCGCTTGGAATTTTCATTGTTCTGGCCCGTGAGTATTGTCTTTTCTCCTTTGTGTATCTCTGAGACGAACCTGACTCCGCTTTCTCTACAACATCCCTGGGGTAGAAGAAGACAGGAATCGGATTCTCTGGAGCCTTCTCTTTGAGCAAAACAAATTCCCAGCTCCTCACTGTACATAATGTGCTCCAGCCCCTCAACCGTTTCAGTGACCCCCTGATAGACTTACTACAATTGTTCTGTTGTGCTGCAATGTCTATAGCAGCTGCTGTCTTTTGATCTATTCCTGGTTCTTCCACTACCCAGCTGTGTAATTCTGAGAAGACTAAACCACAATATTTTTTCTTTTTCACTTCCCACTTTGTTTACTATGTCCCTTCGGGATGTGAATCCTTAGAAATAGGAATTGCTTCTGCCACTTGTACATACAGTTCCAAATATATCAGGATTCTGATCTCTGTTGGCTTCTGGGCATTGCTACAATAGAAAGAGCAATAATACTTATCTGCAGTAAGCACACAGGGAAAAAATAATGGAATGGGACAAAAAAAGAACTTAACCATAAAAAAAAACAAAACTAAAGTATAAAATGAGGAATGATGTTTTTTGTAGAAGTTAGTAGAAGCTGGAAGTAGAAGCTGGCACCCTGCTTTTTTCCCCCCAATTTTGCTTCACTGCTTGGAGCTGCCATTGTTTTATCTTCCACAGTCACTGCAGAAAGGTACAAATCTTGGGAATTGCATCTCCTATTTCCTTTACACTAGAGTGCTCTCTGCAGGACGGGCTTCACCAGTGCCTTTCTCTGGGTTTATGCCAATAGATTTTCACTGAAATGTTGGAGCTGTGTTGTCATAAGTATAATGGGAAAAAGAATCAGGCTGTAGATATGATGTGTCTTTCAGAAGGTTCTTGGACTGCTAGGTTTTTTACATGTCTTCAGTGCCACTGAGTGTCTCATAGACATCTCCAGGCAGATTTAATTGTGAAAAATAAGGTTTCTCCTTTTTTAGTTGCCTCACAGAGTAAACCAAATGATTCTTAAGTCCAGGTAGGATACCTATGCTAGTGTTCTTGTTACACAAATTGTATTAATAATCTTGTTCGTGTAAACAGGTGGCAAATTGAAAAATATAACATACCATTAAGTGAAGATTAGTGTTCTTCACTATGCTGTTCAAGGGCAAACAAATTTTATCACTTAATAAAACCTGACCTACCTTACTAGTCATCTAGAGTTTTATATAAGCATAGTTTTTTCACCTTTCTGAGTAGACCAGGCCAAAATTGTGTACATGAAGAATTCAAAGTACAATGGATCAGAAAATTGTTAGGTGTTATAGAACTTTTTTTCCAAAACTTTATTTTGTTCCAAAATATTAAAGGAAGTTTTCCCATTTCTGGTTTCTAAATGAAGTTTTAGAAGCATTTTCTGTTGTTTATTTCCCAGTTTTGGAGGACTAAAAATAAAAAATGTTGTCAAAGAATCATCTGTGAAAGTGCACATGAATAAGCCATCAAAAATACTGCTAGTAGAAAAAGTTTTATTCACTCTCATTTTTTCCTTTATTTCATAGATAAAAAGATTAGACAGTCTCAATTTCTAAGGTTAAAGAAATAATTAAACACTCATCTTCCAGGTTGCAGTTCAAAGTATTAACCCCAAGATCCTTCTTCCTTTCATAGAGCTGACATATATATAAACCAGTAGATTAAAAGGCATGGGAAAATTAATGGGATTGTCCTGGAACAAAGTTGCAGATCAAATTATTAAAACCAAACAAACACAGAATACAAGCAGAAAATCTCATGCAATTAAATTTATTTGGTTTTGAGACTGTCTTAGATGAATTCAGAAAATGTGCTTCAACTTTTGCTTATTAAAAATGACACAGTTCCACATATGTGTTGGGTTTGGGGGAGGGGAAGTTGATTTTAGTAGTGGGTGGAAGGGGCCACCTTGTGAGAAGCCTGGCTCCAAGGTGTACCATCGGCCTAAAAAAGGAGAGCTTTGTTGTCAGGAGGAAGGAGGATGAGAGGGAGGATAGAAAACCTCAGACACCCAGTTCAACCATATGGAGTAGAAGAAGGCAAAGGAGGTCCCCTGCAGCTCATGGAGGTTCAATGGTGGAGCAGATACCAACCCATGTGTAGACCATGAAGGACTCCACGCTGGAGCAGAAAACCTGAGCCTGAGGGCAAGTGGGACTGAATTGAGACCCCAAGAGATGCTCAATGCCAGAGCAGGGGTGGACCCCACAGAGCTAGGGGTTGAGGAGGTGTGCTGGACCAGAGGCCCATCTGCAGCCCATGGATGTCCCCGGAGCTGGAAGCTGAGCCTGAAGAGGTCCATGACTCCATGGGAAGCTTACTTTGGAACATCTTGTTCCTGGACTTTCATGCTGGGAAGAGCAGCAGAGGTGAACTCACTGTAACCCCTGTTCCCTGTCACCTGTGTTACTTGGGGGGAGAAGGCAGAGAAATTGGGAGCAAAGTAATTTGAGCCTGGAAAGAAGGGAGGGGTGGGGGAAGGTGTCTTAAGATGTGGTTGTTATGACTCGTTGTGCTACTTGGATGGATTGCTACAAATCAAATTGATTCTTCCCCAAGTTGAGTCTGTTTTGCCCATGACCATAACTGGTGAGAGAGCCATCCCTGTCTTTCATCCTAATCCATGCCCCTTTGTTGTGATTCCCTTCCCTGTAGTGACAAAAGGAACAGAAAAAGGGGAAGTGAGTTGAGCAATGCTGTAAACTTGCATTTTTAAAAGCCGTTATGACTGTAACACTAAAAGGATTTCATCTTACAAGAAAATAGTAATAAACAAGCTTTGCTGGTGACTTTTGCCAGCCAGCTGGTGATCCTCATTGGGAAGAATCTATACTGGAGCATGAGAATAAGCAGAGCAACAGCATGTCCTGTGTGTGGTTGTAGGAGTGGGAAAGATTTGAGTTTAAAACTCTCTGGTTCATTCCAAAGGACTGAGAGTTAAGTCTGAATGACTGAGTATATATAAAAAGATAAGTGACACCATCACTGGCAAAGGTAGCATAATTTTTTTTTTAAATGGCAAGCATCTTAGTTGTTCATACCATAGCGATGTTTACTTATGCCTTACTGACCAGAGATTCTCTCTTCAAATTTGTTTTGTTTGCTGAACTTACCTGTTACTGGTATTTTATTTTATTAAATATCAGCTCAGCACCTACATATCTGCAGATTCTCTGGGACATCAGACTTAAGCAGAAACCAGCTAGGTGCCACAAAATACATATTTATTTATTTATTTATTTCTGTTAAAAGTATTACAAAGAAGGCCTGTCATAAAATCAAAGCCTACACTAAACTAAAATTAATAGATGCTCATTCTTGTCCAGTTTTCACTCTGTCAGTTCTAATATATTGGTATTCTGTAGGAGATAAAGTCCTCCGAAGAAAACTGGCCAGTAGATACCATTTGGAATTTGTTATTTAATAATCTTCTTCAACCAGCTTAACCGAATATATGCCACTCCTTTCAGAAACTTCCTGCCACTTGTTCATCTTTTATTAATTTTTTAGTTCCTGTATCAAACTTCCAGGAATCCTCCAAAGAGAAAATAGTCTTCAGGTTATACAATTTGGTTGTAAACTTCAATGCTGATGAAAACTTTCAAAACGTTTATCAGAAAGTATTACAAAAAGTTGTTTGCTGTACCATTACAAACCTATGCATAGTATTATTATTTTAACAATACATAAATACTTTCACATGTAGATACTAGTAAGTTTCATGAACGATCATATACAGGTTTCTTTTACCTACTTGTTTTGTTAATGAATGGCTTCAGGACAAACAATTTCCTAGAATTGTCTATTTTGATGGCACAGAAATTAGGATATTGGATAACTCACAGTCTGTCTACGTTCAAGTGTGAAGGATGAAAATGATTTGCAAAGAGGGCAGTTATCCCACAGAAAAAGCATGTGGGATTTACTTCTGCTTGTAACCGAACAATTTGACATTCATAGTTTCACATTCACTTGTCACATTTGTTATGCTAAGAGAAGATGGTCCAACAGCTCACTTCAGCTAAGGAAGTATTCATTCCATATGTGTTATTTCAGATGTACTGCTTTCCTTTTTCCTGTTATTATCCCATATTGGGTTTTTTTAAAATTTTTACACACTTCCACCACAAATAGCATAGATGTGAAGAAAAATCATTAGCTTGAACGCCTAGGGATCTGTACCTGAGAAGGGTAGCAGGCTTGACATGCACAAGGGCAGGGCTGTCATTCAGAAGAACCTTGGCAGGGTGCATGAAGGGGCTGGCAGGATCCTTATGAGGTTCAAAAACTCCTGTGTCTGGAAATGAGAAACCACTTGCAACAATACAGGCTGGTGATGTTCTGGCCAGGGAGCAGCTTTGCTAGAGTGAGAGTCTTGGTAGCAACAAGTTGAACATGAGCCAGCAGTATGCTCTGGCAGCCAAGCAGGCCATCTGTACCATGGAGTGTATTAATAGCAGTATACCTATTCAGTTGAGGAAAATGACTATCTCCTTATACTCAGCATTCACTAGACTGCATTTCAAATGCTGCATCCAGTTTTGGGCCCACTAATTCAAGAAAGACATTTATAAGCTGGAACATATTCTGCAGATGGCCACCAGGACCCTCAAAAAGCTGGAGCACCTACCCTGGGAGGAGAGGCTGAGGGAATGAAGCTAGTTCAGACTGTAGAGAAGAAGGCTTGGGGTAGGACACACACCTAATAGCAGCCTTTTAAAACCTACAAGGAGATCATCAAGAGAATGGAAGCAGGCTTTCCACAGTGGTGTGTGCCAGCAGGACAAGAGACAAGGGTATAAGTTGAAACAACAGAGATTCAGACTGGATACAGAGAGACACTTTTCCACCATGAAGACAGTCAAGCAGTGGATCAGGTTGCCCAGAGAGGTTGTGCAGTCTTCATCCTTGGACATTTTCATGTCCAGTCTGGGGAGGGCTTTAAATAACCTGGTCTGACCTCATAGCTGTCACTTTTTTGAGTGGTAGGTTAGACTGTATGACCTCTCGAGGTCACTCCTGAGCAGAGTATTCCTATCATCCTATGATCAACCTAGAAACCTTATTGAATTTGCAAAAATGCAAAGAAGTCTTTCTTTCCAATACTAGCACTGTTCTAAATATGGCTATTAACACAGTGCAAATAAGTAATTCCCTTTGGCACAAAGACTTTCACTATATAATTAACTCCAGAGATTTTGTACCTCTTGGTCTACATAAAATGAATAATACTCAGTACTTTCTCCATGTGCATTCAGTAACAGCATGGCAAAAACTATAAAAAAGAATTTCAGTGAATCTATTTTTACAGACTACTGTGGCTTCATTTCTCCCAGAATGATCCACAATAATGATCCACAATTTTTAATTATATTTGGCAGAGAAAGAAAATTGTTTTTGTAATTACAGGCATTCTGGAAAAAATGAAATGTGTTATTCAGTTCAGCACCAAATGCTTAATGATGGAACAGTAAGGTCAAAATTTTTTTTTTTTTTTTGAGAGAGAGAGAGAGAGAGAGAGAGAGAGATGGAGGATTTAAGCATGTATATATATATCTCTAAAAAATATTCCCTACCCAGATCCATTAGGATTGGAGTGCACTACAATAAGGAGAAAGGCAGTATTTCAGTCTTGTAATAAGTACTTCTACTTGAAATAGCAAACAGGAGTTTTCATTAATTAAATATATGTAAGAAAGAGAAAAAAGTGATAAACCTGTTGGTTATGACATTCATTTATAAGACTGGACATGCTAACATCAGTACTTTTTCCAGAGATGCTGTTTTATACAAGGTGGATCAGGTTCATCAAAAGAAATTGGTAGCACCTTTCTTCCCCAGAATAAAATTTAGGCCGTTAAAACATCCTTCAAGGAGGTTGCAGATTTAGGAGCATGTCCTTTGAAGAAATCATGAAACTGGAAAATGGGTCTCTAAGTGAATGCTCCAAGTCCTGACCTGCCAGCAGACACCAGCTCCTCTGTTTTGGATTCTTCTGGTTTTATGCTTCTCTTATAACTTTTCTTATTAGAGTCTCTCAGCCTTTTTTTCACCCATCAGCTTAAGCCAAAGACTAAAAGCCTGCAGTTGGGTAGGAAGGATATATACAGCTGCTGAAGGAGAGATCTGGCCCAAGTTATTTGACTTGAGAACCAAAGCACCAGCACAGGTCTCAACAGGATCCAGACTTGCCTCACACCCAAAGCACTACCAGCACCAAGGAGCAGGAGCAGCACTGTTGTAGGAGTGACTGGCAATGTTTATACATCCATATTCTGTATATTTGAGTGGGCTGAGTGTGCTACTGATATGTATATGTGTGTACTGGACTCCTCCAAAAACTCCCTAAGGGGTCTTGTACTTGCTTGAATTAAAGTGTTGCAGAAGGATCTTTGCCAAAGCAGCTGGATGGGCTATAAAGAGGCTTGGATCTAGCTGGAAACAACTTTTTTTCCCTATTCCCAAATACCTCTACAGCTGTCTAGTGCTAAACTGGCAATGGTGTCCCCAGCCAGCCCCCGCTCTGCCTCCTGCTACCACATGGTCTCTCATAGTCATCTCACCTGGCCAGAATAACATAACATATTCTAAGAGCGTTTTCCCACATTTCTGTGTAACTGTTAGTAAATTGTGTAAGGCTAACTTTGAAAATGTTAAAGAGTAAACACTATTGCAAACTAACCCAAGGATTAACTCAGTCAAGAATATCAACCCTCAGCACCTCCCAAAAATACAAAATGAAACTATATGAAAAAAGTTTACCTTTAACTGAACACCATGCTTTAGCTTGCGTTATCTTCTAACACAGAAGCACTCTTTGGGAGGACTAGCTATGCTGGGAAGAAGCCTTGAATATTTGAAGTAAAATTACAGGTATTTCAAAAGAGACAGCAACCAACCTAAAATGTGATTCTGGGCAGCCCGATTCAGCATTTTTCTAAGATCACAAAATTGCTTGGAATTGAGCAGTTTTGGTTCATTCATACAGTTCAAAATTTGCTATATTTCGTATATAGTTGTGTGCTGTATCTTCTAATTATCCATCAGCTACAGAGATATGTGTATAAACATATATATTTATATCTTTTCTACATCACGTGACAGAAGATGAATGTTTCCCATATTTGTCCTATGTCTAAGGTATTTGCAAACTTTATCTGCATCCTGCCCATTTAATTTATTTCTTGGAGCTACTTGTAACCATTATTTCTAAGTTCCAATGCAATCCCCAAATAGAAAAAGAAAATCAAATATACAAATAAACCCAAGCTAATTTCTAAAGCATGAGTTTAGGAAACTAACTCAAAACACATGAGACTGGCAAAAAAATGCCCAAGTTTCTAAGGCAGAACTTCAATTTGTCCATATGGTTTTGTTCAACTTTGTTCTCAAACATAAATGTATTTCAGTAAAATCTCATATTTGAATACTTTCTATTGAAATGCAAGTACTTTAATGGTACATTTCTTCACGCACAAAGGTGTGCTGCTCTTTGAGAGTGATAGAAATTCTGGACAAGATGATCATGTAATGATACGTTTATTAGTGGCTGTAACTTGCAGGTATGAGTGATACCAGATTCTTACAATAGTTAGAAATTGAAGTGCTTGGTGAGTTGATCCCCACCTGCAGCTAAGCCCCCACCCAGCCATTTGCTCACATCCCACCAGTGGGATGGGGGAGAAAATCATAAGGGCAAAACCAGGAAAAACTTGTAGGTTTAGATAAAGATAGTTTAATAAGTGAAGAAAAAAGAAGAAAACAAGTGAGGCAAAGGCAATCACTCACCACCTCACAGCAGCACATCAATGCCCAGCCATCCTCTCACTCTCTGATCAATGGCTATTTGCTCTCTGTCCCCTCACCCCTTGTCCCGTTTTATTGCTGAGTACACCCTTCTCTGGTATGCAATATTCCTTTGGTCAGCTGGGGTCAGCTGTCCTGGCTGTGTCCCCTCCCAAACTCTTGCCTAACCCCAGCACCCCAGCCTACCCACAGTGTGAGAAACAGATAAAGTCTTGAAGCTGTGCAAGCACTGCTCAGCAACTGCTAAAATCTCAGTGTGTTATCAATGCTGTTTTTGGACACAAATCCAAAATGCAGCACCATATGGGCTGCTATGAAAAAAAATAACTCCTTCCCTGCCAGACCCAGTACAACGTGAACAGAGTAGAACTCCGTTAAATTCTTGGTATCCTATAGTACCAAATGCTGATCAATATCAGTACACATAACTGCTTAGAGTGATTTGAGCTATATCCTTCAAATACATGGGACAAGCTATCAGTTCTGAAGAGGCCAAAGTATATGGCCAGCTATTTTAATGAAAAATATTACAGGATGTCCCAGAACAAGAAATTATTTCTATGAAGAAACTGTCCTGACAGAAATATCTTTAGTCATGTTGAAACAGAGCAAAGTGTTTATGAAATAAAAACAAAAAGTAAATACATAGGTGTTTTCAGAAGCTCTATGTAAAATGTTTGCCATAATACATAAAAGAAAGTGAAACAATTAGTACTATACATGATCTATATTTAGTTTCAGAGAATAAACCTTAAAGCAGAAAGAAACTATGGATTTTATGTAAATAAAAATCAGTACATGAGCAATAACTGTGAATGCTCACTGGGGAATTACCCGTAGTGCAGCAAGATAACATTCAAAAATGAAAACTACCTCATGGAGTATTAATAAATTGATATCAAATAGCAAGAAGAAACATGATAAGAGCCAAGTAATTATTTGTTCTTTGAAGAACTACATAATTCTAAGCTCTGTATCTTTTTTGTGATTTTTCTGTCATTCCTTCTTTGATGATGATGGCAGAGGTGTAGCATCTGTATCCCTCCTACAACTGACACCCCTACATTCACAAACAATAGAATTCTGGGACAGGTTTTTTTTTTAACAGTCTCCCTCTGTTCAGCAAAACACTTCAAAATCCTGCATGTAAAGTGACGTAACACAAAAAACAACATCAAAAGCAAACCCATTAACAAAAGCAATCAGCCATTACTTGATAATCACTAAGCAGCACTGTACAATTCTCAAGTGGCCAGAGTGCACACTTCCTTGCTGTAGATGATGAAAGGCAATCATAATTTTCCTGAACAAAGTAGCTGGTTATATAGCAGTACCTGCCTAGAACTCTCCAAAGCAAGGAAATGTATGTTCCTTCTTTTGTGTATATGTGTTTTTAATAAAGTTTTGAATCTTCAAATAAGCCAAAAGCCCAGCTGATTAAATTACTACCTCAAAGCCCAATCTTCTTTTATCACTTTACTAAACGAGCATATAAGTCTATTTTGAATAGAGCTTTCCAGACCTGGAAACAAAACTAGTTCTTAAATAAGCAGATTTGTAGTGCTGTTAACACAATGGAATTGTGATCACGTATCACATATGGTTGAATGTACAGCCTAGAACTTGGCTATGATTGCAGAAGCTACCCATTACTTACACAGTTTTGTCACAGAGTTCAAGGATTAAAAAAAATCTAATGTGGTTGCAATTAATATAATTCAGAATTTGAATTGAATGCTTGACCTCAGTTCCTGATTTCAACACTCAGGTATAATGTCCAAACATGAAGTTCCTCATTGTGTCAGTTTTGTTATTGGCAATCACAAAAAATGGCTGAGGCAGTCCTCTCTTTCTAAAAACAATCTACCACTCAGGCAGTCATGCAGGTAGAATGGAAAAAAACCCAACAAAACAAACAAAAAATCAGCTTTTCCATGATGATGCATTCTTTTTTTAGGAATGATTTATCTGCCAAAAAATGAAAAGGAGACAGGTTATTCATTATATGGAAGCACAGAACACCTTCATTAGTCTTGCTATGTGTGAATCGACAACTACACTAATAATTCTGGGCTTTTATCAATAAGGATTCTTGTTATTGTAATTTATGTGATGCCAGTGTGCAAATAATATTCCACAGACATATCAAATTGTTTGGTCCATACTTACTGACCTCTAAGCATTCGTTGTCCAGAACAGCAGCTGTCAGCTCTGTTCCTACACGAAGAATAGCTTGAAGTTAGACACTGACCTTGCAAGGCCATTCAGCTCAAACTACACTAACATTTAAAGGATAGGAAGAGGTTGAAATTATTTATTTAAAAGAACCACAGTAGACCAGGAAGTAATGAATATTTACATTGACACACCTGAAGAAATTAAAGAAAAAAACACATTTCATTTTCTTACATAAAAAGGTGGCTGTCATGCCTCCTGTATTCACCTAAACAACTGTAAATGTTTTCTTAAGGTGATTCATCATACATGTAATCTTCTTACATTCTAGGCTGCGTCAGAAGGAAGATCTTAGCTGTGGAGCACCACAGCTTTATAAACAGTCTCCAGCACTCCTGAAGAGTTTTTTCAGTCTTTTTCTTCAAAAGTATCTTTTTCTTCCAATTTACTGGGGAGATAGCAGATATTCTCATTAAACTCAGGATGGTTTTCTATCTTAAGAGTTATGAATGCTGTTTTGGTAGACTATGTGACATGTCTGTACTTCTGTAGCCTATTAACAATTCCTTGAATTAGTATGAAGTGGAAATTTCCTTCCTCTTCTGTGTTTGGTGACTGAATGTCTTCTTTGTCTAGGCTCTACATTTCATACCTATCTCACATTGTTAAACATATGCAAAAAATTGTTTAACTAGCATTAATGAACATAGTCCCAATGGAGACAAGGTGCAACAGTAATTAGCTACCTCAGGAAAACATGAGTTTAAGATAAAAGGTTTTGGAAGTAAGTTTTCTAGGGTTACTATAAACTTTTCCACAAATTCATGAGGCTCTGTGTCCCTGTGTTGTGCCTATTCTACCACTGAAGAAGAGGAGGAAGAGGTATGAAAGGATTTTGGCATGGTGTGCTTATTCTTTAAGCTCCATGTTAGCAGGTCAGCTTAGTGTAAGGCCTCACTGTTGTTGCATTGCTGGCCATCACCACTCCCTTTCTTGAGATTGTTTATTTAACACAGAGTAAAATTGTCTTATTTCATTCTTGAATATAAAAATCCAATTGCTGTGTTCTTCTACACAATGGGGTGTTGTAGAGAAAAGAGAGTCAGACTCTTTGTGCCCAAAGAAAGGAGAGGATATAATACTCAGGCTGAAAAAGGGAAATTCCAAGTGTACAGAAGGAAAAGATTCACCTTCCCAAAAGTGTCTGAGCACCGGCACAGGTTGCCCAGAGAGGATAGGGAATCTCCATCCTTGGAGATTTTCAAAACATGCCTGGATAAAATCCTGAGCAGCTTGATGTAGCTTTGAAATCAGTCCTGCCTGGTGCAAGAGCTAAACTACAGATGACCATATTTACTGTGGGATTTTGGCCAGAAGCACATTCATGCTGATCCCCTAAATACTAAGTCTGGTAGGGAAGCAAAATAGCTGTGTTTCAAGCAGAACCAGGGGAAAAGACAAGATGCTTTGGGAGCAAAGCAGCTCTACACATTTGATTACCCTTCACTGTCTTTTATTACCATGGTATTTCAATTCATTACAAACATGAATGTTTTTACCTCCTACTAGCCATAAATAACATTATCACCACTTCACAGACAGCGAATTAAACACACAGAGCAAAGCCCTAATTATCTTGCCCAAAGGTCAAATGCAGAAACTGTGGTAAATTCAAGAGCAGAAACAAGTCTTCTAAATACTGTTTTAGAACCTTAATTTTAAGCATTCATTGTCTCAAGAGGACTGATTTGCCCTATTACTACAAAGCAGTAGTTACTGAGGTACCAAAGAATCCGAAGTACTATTTGCTTCCTGTTTTATGCCTTGTAGCATACAAATGTGTTATTTATACTGGTAATGTGATTTAGAGTGTGAAAGCTAATACACTTTAACAAGCTCTGACCTGGATCCAAACAATCCTGCTGATTATATGCCAGTACCAACAATGAGTAAGAATCAGATGTAACATTTACAATATTCAAATATTTAAGTTGTTGGCGAGGAACCTCTGCATGAAGCTAAATACTGAATGACGGACCAATCAGCAGCTGTAAATATTTTATTAACATACACAATTTCAAGCAAATTTGGAAGTAGAAATCAACCCCCTGCTACCTGATAAGAACAGATATGGCAGCCATCCTGTAGTAATTTTTCACCGGTATATCATCAATGAAATGACAATGAACAAAACAGATCTTAAGTTTGTTAAAAAAAGAAGAAAATTCAGAAGATTAGGACTAATTTTTCAAGCAAAATGAGAAATTAGTCAACTTGTGAAAGTTCAAGCTCCTATTTAGGTTTCTGTTTTGGTTAAAGAAAGAAGTCTAAGCAACAAAGGACAGGGAAAAACAGATGGTTACAAAGCTTTCCAGTGATTAATTAAAACAAAATGTAACTTTTTATTTCCTTTCAAATAGAAGTTTTTAAATATGTTTGTGCCTGAAGTGACACATCAACTAAAGCCTATTTACCTGCAGAAATGCATCCTGTCCCCTGCAATATCCCTCAGTTAGCGTGCTGCATTTCTCTCCTATCCTGCCAGACAGCACCCTCACCACCATGCCTGCAATCATCTCGGCTTCCTCCACCCGCAGTACCACTGACTGTTGCCCTGACAGTGCTCTCAGTCCTCTCCATCATTGTTGGCCAGCAGAAAAGCAGGAAGCAACATATTTGGCTGTTGGTCCTTCCTGTGTCCATCAGACCCCACCGCACATAGAGCTTCCTGCTGGGGCCTCTGCCATGGAGGGGCAGGCTCCAGCTGCTGTCAGTTCCTTTCCTCTCACCCCTCCTCAAGCTTCACAATGCTTACAGCAGCTGGGTATCTTTGGTATCTCTATCGTCCTCTCAAGACATGTTTAAAAAGGGATAAAAGGGCTGAATGAGAAACTTAAATAAACTTCCTTAGGAAATTAGGATTAAAACACACAATACTACTATTTGTATTTATCTATTAATAATACAAAGATAGAGAGAGTATAGAACTTTAGCCAGCTACTCCATTGATTTTAATTCAAAGTTACACACAGAAGCCCAGACAAGGCAGAAAATACATTCCCAGACTGCAGTCACTGGGAACCTACTTTAATATGAACTGAGAGGAAGTAGTGCTGAATCTAAAATAACTGTGAGACATACTGATCTTATAGAATTTGAAAAGTGGATGAACAGAAAATATGACTAAAACTTTTCAGGTTTACAAGATGGAAAATCAACAAGTGTATATGCTGTTGATTACAGTGCTAAATTCACTGAAGACAGCACAGATGTGTGAATCAGTTATCTTCTTGGTGCAAGTTTACACTTTAAAGACAGACTCCGAATCCTCTTGCTGTTGTGCTTTCTTACATCAATATTTAGGGGCATTTTTACAGCTTCTTACTGACAGCTTTTTGTACCTACAAGAGGTATACTTCTTTCAGGAAAATACTGACAACAGCTGTGTGGCCATACTCTACCTTCATCTGGTATTCTACAGTCTGCCTTCATTCAGTGCATTTATTTTCTTACATATTTGTTCATAGTAGACTGAAAGTTACTAAAAATACATAGGATTTTCACAGAAAAAAACAGCAGCATAAGAATCTGGAAAAGTGTTTCAGGTTTTTTTTGGAGGGTTTTTTTTGTTTGTTTTGTTTTTTTAATCTGACTAAATTACACCATAATGGAAATAGACATAAGCAAGAATAAATAATAATAAACAAAAAATTGCCTTCAAAGTTCACATGAGAGAAGGAAAAAGAATGTTTTTTTTAATGTGCCAACATTTAAAAAATTTTGCTCCAGGTGTCAAAATCAATCTCTTGAGGGAGCAAAATATTATTTGGTGGTTGAAGAAGAAGACCTGGGACCTACAGCTATATTCTGTCTTATACTCTAGGTTCTTCCATTGGTTTGATTCGGAGTATGTAAAACTAGTCAGGCAGTTATTGTTTCAGTTTCACATTAAGTGCTCCTTGATAAATACAAGGAATTCTGACTCCCTTTATTTCTCCATTTTTCTCATTTGGTCTTTTCTGCCCAAAATTCCAAAGAACAAACCCAAGCATAAAGCCCTGGCTTTTGTGTAGGCTGTCATTGTGTACAGTTATACCCCTACTTACCCAGTTTTCCAGTGATGGAATCTGAGTGCATGGAACATGAGGACTTTGTGAAAAAGAGCCTCCAGTAAGTAATGAGTATTAATTGTGTAAGGCAATATTTGAAAAATATGTACTTACAGAAATGGTTCAACTTACACTAGTTTCAAACTGCTCCCAGATGAGACAGGTAAGAGATCAAGAAGGTAGGTTATAAGGTCATCTGTCCTCTCAAGAATAGAATGATGACCTCAGCAAGGACAGACTGAATCACAACAGATTTCATGCCTTCATAAGCCCTCCCTGAGTCCTAAAAGGAGAGGACCATCTCTACCAGCCTCTTCCAAGCCATAACTAAATGTTCCTACTCAGCTTTTTATAAATACTACATAAAGAAGAAAGTAAAGAAGGGAGTAAACCTTCCCTTCCTTTCCCTTTTTTGTTAAAAAGATACAAATGTTACAAACTCTGTTTTTCAAAAGTATTGAGTAATGCTGCATATCCAGTTGAGGTTTTGTGCCTGAATATCAAAGCACTTTGTATTGTGCAACACTTTTTATATATGTGTATTATAGACAATATACATTGATATATAATAACTTATACACAAGTTCCACTAACTTCAGCTGAAGATGTGAGTGCTCAGGACTTCTGCAAATCAGGAAGTTACATCAGATTCCCAGGAAATTTGGATATACTGCCTGTATGAATAGTGGGAACCTGTACAATGAAAGTGGATAAATTTACCACAGCTTCTGGTGTTACCTATGGTTCAAGAATTTACTTCAAGATAGATTCTGCCTGTTCCCCCATACTGAATAACCCTACCATACTCGTGGTTTGATGCAGTCCAAGGAAAATCTATCCTACAAAACCTTCTGATCTCGGGAAGTATGCCATCAGCAGCCTAATCTTGAAAGCATCACCCAGCTGTTTCATGTCTCGCACACAGGTCACAGCCACACATAACTCTCTACCAACACTGTCAGTATAAGTCTTTCTTCTACAGGAAAAGGAGCCTTATCTTTGTTTCAGCCTGTGACATTTCTGGTACCATAGCAGTTGCTTGTCATCCTACCTTGTGGAGAAGACCACATGTTTTCTGTCAGGATAGTCTGTTTAACAGCGTTATGTGATTGAATGTTATAAAATTGCCTGACTTGGACTAAAATGAGGAGACATGACCTGCCGATTAACTGAATTTATCCCAACTGGATGGAGCAATGAAAAATGACCAAAGATAACATAATGAGACTGTGCAGAGACACCCCACTCGGGGAGACAAGAAGCAGCACCTGAGAGCCCTGTGACATTCCTGTGTACCTTGCCTTTTATTCTAGCTTTCTAATCTTCCCTCTGCTTTTATTTCCAACTTTCTTGCCCAGTGACACTCAGCTCTTGTCCTTATAAATCCTCATCCTCTTCTTCTTCTTGGGAGCTCCTATTTTTTTTTTTTTTTTTTTTTTTCCCAGTTCAGTGTTCAGCCACAGTCTCCCTCTGATTCCCCGTTCCTCACTCTGCCAGTCACTGTCAGGGTCAGACTTCTGTTACCAACTGCCTTCCACATATCTTCTCTGCCCTCACACCAACCTACAAACCCAGTCTCAGACTGCCCAGCTGGTACCAGTCTCTTCACCAAAACTCAGCCCTGTGTTCTTTAAACTTCTGCACTGAGAGGTCTCCGTATTGCACAGTTGTCTATTTTGTTCCTGTATGAATTGCATCAAATATGCCCCGCTTTCATAGGTATATGCCTAACAGCATTGTGTAACACCTTTGAAAGAACAAAACCCTTTAGCTTAAAGAGAAAAAGCAGTATTGATGGTACTGACTCTGAGGACTCTTATACCACTTTTCCACGGGTGCAAATAAAATTATCTCAAATTTCACCATCATTAAAGATGAAAGCTTGCAAGTGCACCATTATCCTGTATTTTGCCATCCTTTATGGGCTCCATTAGTCTGATGAAATCTTTCTGACACTTTCTTGTCCTTTCTGACAACTTTCTTCTGTGAATTTCTCTAGAAAAGCAGAGGTTTAAGGAGATGGAACTGTTATTCCTATTTTCCATACTGAGACCTATTAACAAGTGTCTCAAAGAGCTCTTTGTTAACTATGAAATACTATGCAGAAGTGGTTAATTAACTGTGGTGATGTATAAACACCTGGAACAGTTGGTTATAAGCAGCACTATAACATTACAATTTGTGTTGGCTGTTTATATTGTTCTCCCAGCATAGAGTTTGCTGGGTATGGCATCTTTTCATATTAATTTTTACAAATCTATTTGTACATTAATCTTGCATGATCTAAAATTTTAAAGTTAATATGAGGAAACTGTGTGGTTTGAGTGTTTAAATATTTACCTATGATGTGCTGGGGAGAAGCTATTTGGGCTGAGAACAAAATTTTGCTCTCATTTGTACAGCCCACTTTACCTATGTCCAATGAATGCAGATTTTACCACAGGAAAAATGAGGGCATCCCAAGAGTAGCTGTGTACAATTACCACGTGGCAAAGAAAATCACAGAGTGTAGACCTAACTTGGGCATCCATGTCCCTAGTATAAAAAAATAGCTCGTCTGTTACATTTCTGAACAACCACCACATTCTTCACTCCTGCTGGAGGATTAAGAATCCAAGTACTGGATTCTTAATTACCTGCTGCAAGAATGTTTCTCATTTTAGTGTGAAAAAAAGGACAAAAAACTAGAAGTATAACCTAGACTAGAAGAAGTAAAGATCTACTGCTGGATTGGATCCTGGCATAAGGTATGGGTTTTTTTTCCCTGTATAACTGTGTTCCAAAATATCATCTTGTGATAAAATGCAGTAGCTGTTTATTGGATCATAAGGAAAAGTCTACTGAACCATCCTTCTACCAGACTTATTTCTCAAACTTGCTCTTAAACACAATTGTCTAAATTTAGCTCTGGATATATATCTAATGATTTTATTTCAAAGCATGTTAATGGCTGTCTCAGTCTCAGGTCAGCTACAATCCATGCTACAGCAATAACCTTTGTACCACAATATCATTGCCCACTGACATCACTGTCTCAGTGAACATTCTTAAGTAAAGAATGATAGTAATATATCAAATCGATATTTGCACCTTATTCCTTATTGCTATGTTTACGTATTGAAAAAGCATATTTTTTCTTGTCAGAATCCATAGCTTTGATTCCTCTCTACTTTAACAGTATGATTCAAGTTCCCAAGCTATACAGTGAATAAAAAGCACATAACCAACAGCATCAACAAAATTCTAGCAAAATGTAAGCTAGTATTGTGCACCCTTTCTCTGCAATCATGCTTAATTCCTGGGAGAGGAACTCCTTAATTCCAGGAGAGGGGATGGAAGGAGGACTCCACCCTCTCTACCACTGATCTGTCCTCGCCTTAGAATTTCTAGTGCTTAATTAAGAGGAGCAAGAATTCTAATATGAGCAAGAGGGAAGGCAGAAAATGTGGAGAGAATGAGAAAGAAATGGATGTGGGCTGGACAAAGAAAATGAGAAAAGGAACAAGGGGAAAAAAAAACCCCCAAAACTCACAAAAATTACTTAGGGAGAAGAGGTGGCCAGGATGCATAGATAAGTGGAGGACAGGATAGAAGATATTCTACTGTTTCCTTATCCGCTTTCTCAGAGCAAAGCTCTCATTATCCATACAAAATACTTGAGTTTCCTAATCTTTTTTCTACCCTTATTCCTAACACTACAGTCTATCATATGATAATGGATGGTTGCACCTGAAGGGTAATGGTCAACAGCTCAATATCCAGGTGGCAATCAGTGACAAGTGCTGTCCCTCAGGGGTTTGTATTGGAACCAGTAGTGTTTAATATCTTCATCAGTGACATAGACAGTGGGATCAAGTGCACCTCCAGCAAGTTTGCAAATGACATTAAGCTGAGTTGTGTGGTTGACACAACTGAGGCACAGTGTGCCCTCCAGAGGGACCTGGTCAAGCTTGGGAAGTGGGCCCGTGTAAACCTCATGAGGTGGAACAAAGCCAAGTGCAAGGTTCTGCACCTGGGTCAACACAACCTCAGTATCAATACAGGCTGGGGTTGAAGGGATTGAGAGCAGCCCTGAGAAGTACTTGGGGGTACCGGTGGATGAAAAACTGGACATGAGCTGACAATGCACACTCACAGCTAAGAAAGCCAATCATATCCTGGGCTGCATCAAAAGAAGTGTGACCAACACGTTGAGGGAGTTCTACTTCTCTACCCTGATCTGGTGAGGCCCCACCTGGAGTACTGTGTCCAGCTCTGGAGTTCTCAGCAAAGGAAAGACATGGATGTGTTGGAGTGGGTCCAGATGAGGGCCAAAAAAATGATTAGAAGGATGGAACACTTCTATGAAGAAAGGCTGAGAGAGTTGGAGTTGTTCAGCCTGGAATAGAGAAGGCTCCAGGGAAACCTTATTGCAGCCTTTCAGTACTTAAAAGGGGCTTATAAGAAAGATGGGGACAGACTTTTTAGCAGGGCCTATTGAGAAAGGACAAAGGCTAATGCCTTTGAACTAAATGAGGGCACATTTAGACTAGATATAAGGAAAAATATTTTTATGATGAGGGTGGTGAAACACTGAAACAGGTTTACCAAGAGAGGTGGAAGATGTCCCATCCCTGGAAACATTCAAGGGCAAGTTGGACAGGGCTTTGAGAAACCTGATCTAGTTGATGATGTTCCTGCTCACTGCAGGGGAGTTGGACTTGATGACCTTTAAAGGTCCCTTCCAACCCAAATTATTCTATGATTCTATGATAATACATTGTCCTTTATAGCCTACAGGCAGCCATCCAGAATGGAAAAGGCATTATTGTAATCCTATCTTCTTGCCAAGCATTGCTGACTTTAGGAACTCTTGCATCTTGATTAAAGACTTTTGTCTTCAGAAGAGATCCCTGGTTAGATGCTCTGACCAGTCTGCCAGTAGTTTGAGCTGTTGTAGCTTGGATCTACATTAGCATTCTGGCTCAGAACAGGAGAGCGTTCTCTCAGCAAATCACCCAGTGGTCCTCACTTATCTTGCATTAGTTCAATTCAAAATGCAGTTTTCATAGACAGAAACTAGATGCCTTTCACAGCATTCTAAAATTGGAAGATCTTCTCCAAGTGCTTATCATACAGTCTCCATCTCCTAAAGAGTTATAAAGATAGAATCCAATATGTTGATCACACTGAGCTAAATACTTGAGACCACACCAACCATTTAACCATGAAGAACACCTGCAACACCCTGAAATGATTTTCAGGCAATATAAAGGGACCAATATAACATGTATCTTCATTTTTTTTTAATGAGTTCTAGCCTTCAATTATTTGCAAATTCATTGCTCCTTTCTCACCTATCCACCCAGCTCCTGTTTCAAAATTCTTTCTCATCTTTACCTAACCCACCTTCTTTTGTCATGTTCTACTGAAGCTTTCTTTTTTCACCTTCTATTTTTAGTGCTGGTAGTAGTTGTAGCAGTAGTAGTAGTAGTAGTAGTAGCAGCATCTTCCCCCGTGTTCTATTGTTATCTGCTGCAATAGTGACAACTACCCCAGAAATGCCAAATTTGAGTATGAATGTAGAAAACTGGAACAAATATGAAAACAGAAAGCAATTAGGGACAGGCTGTTAATTTGGGAGGAGATTAATTGGAGAAAAAGAGATGCAAGGGCTGTGAGAAGGTCCATCTAATTCAGAAAAAAATGGAGTATAAGGGATGGAATACTCAGATGTCAAACATATAGCAACTCTCTGGCAGTGGTAGTGTGCATGCCTACAGACCAGCAAATACCAAGTTCACTGGGACAACTGACTGGGCTCTCTATCAAGTCTATGGCTATATGACTTGTGGGGAGAAACAGACTTTCACCTTGATGCTTACAGAATTTTAATTTGATAGGGGCTCTTTATCTGATTCACTGGATTTAAGAACAATAGTTAAGAGCTTCATAGCAGTACATAATACCCTGCACAATCACAACCATTAATTAATATTAGCAGTATGATATTTAGCTAATTTGATTATTGATAAATTTGCTGTTCTTTGACAATTTCCTCATATTGTATTCATTAATCAATAAACACCTCAATCAGTTTACAACAGTTCTATCTCAAGTCTCTGATTTAAAAGAGGAGGGTTAAACTCCAGAAACACTCTATCCCTGAGCTTGGCACTTGTGTGGACACCCTTATTCTTGGAATCACTACCTAGAACTGTCCAGGAGACATTGTAGTCTCTAGCACTGCTCTGAGGTTCTCATTGCTGTACATCCCAAAAACCTCCACCAGGGAAAATCAACACCTTCAGAGACTTTTTGAATCCTCTCCCTCTCACAGTTGATATCAGCTGTGCTCTGTATCAACACTCCTGATTCTAGCTAGGTAAATGTGATGAGGACATGCTAGTGACAAAATTCTGCTGGAAGTCTCACTCATCACCATTTTAGCATTTGGTTTAGAGATCCAGAGGCTGTCACTGTCACTACTATATGTCACTGGTCTGACTGGGTGGCTTCCCTGTCTTTCAGAACAATTCCTTGAAGGCTGAGAGCTGAGTGGTGACATCAGAACCCACCTATCTTCTGGTCTGTTCAGTGTTGGGAGAAGCTGAGTTGAAGTACCATATCTAGGTTTTAGACCCTTTTTCACACAGATGTACCTTATGTGCAAGGCCAAGAAGGCAAAAGAAACTGGATTTGTTCCTTTGTTAGGGGAGGGCATGACAAGGAGAGAGATCACAAGAGTCTTCCTCTATGGTTATGGAAATGATGGTTTTAATAAGGGTATAAATACCCCCTGGGAAATGATCAGAGGAAACCCAGTTACCAGGGGAAAACCTAAGATTAAATAGAGGTAAAACTCTCTCATTATCAGGATAGTACAGCTAGCTTGTACCAGGACTATATAAAAGTGTTGGAATCTCTTTCACTGTAAGTTAATAAGAAAAGGTTAGACAGGTATCTGTACAAATTATAGATACACTTGATCTGCATACACTTGATAGGTAGTAGATTACATAACATTTTGAGAGTCCCTTTATATAACTATAACTGTGATACTTGAGTCAGTGACTTCTGATACTTGAGTCATACTACAATTAATCTAAATATAATCCCATCACAAAACAAATGGCATTTTAAATCTGAAATTTTGTATATAAACTAACACAGAAAAAGCAAAAAAAACTTGAAAAAATACTTTGCTGTTGATAGCTAGAGTGGTATCTTTCCTCAGTTTCTGCCTAGTGGGTTTCCTTTCTGTTTCTGTAAAATAAATGAATGAGCTGACATAACGGTTGAGACAAATAATGCTTTTCATTTAGTTCAGATTCTGAAATTCTTAACCTTAAAATTCTTTTTCCATTAGAATCAAATCACATACATAAAAATGGCAAAATATCCCTCTTTTTATTGGTCTGACATGAATGTGCAATTGCCCACAAAAGCTTATACACAGAAACTTTTTAAAGAGAGCTTCTTCTGCCTTTCACTGCTAAAGAGCAAAGGACAATGGAATAAATGTTGGATTATTTTATTTTGCTCTCCTTTGTGCCTCTCCACACTCATTCCATAATCTGGATAGTCTCCATTGCCAATACAGACATACTGTGTGACATGGAAGATTAAACTTCAAGAGAAACGTAAAAACACTGTAAACAGAACAACACATAGTCAGTGAAGATGAAAACTTCCATGAGACTACTTATTTTATTGAATTAAATTCTGTAAATATATGCAAAGTCTGTTCTATGGTGACATGGAATAAATAAAACCAGAACTGACTCTTTGATACAATCTTGTAAGACCATTCTGTTTAATGGCAAAATATTACTTCGGTGACAACTTGTCTTGTTTTCCCATCAGAACAGTGTTACAGTAGACTGTGAAGTCAAAAGTACGATATTTTCTTCTCACATCACTACTTCTTCCAAATGGTCTTTCTCTGAATGAACATACACTGCCTTCAGCACGAATAGTCAAAAACATTTGGTGTAGGAAAAGCAGCACATTTTGTTAGCAATTATCTATTTGTAACTAGGAGTTGAGAGACTTTTTTTCCTGAACCAGTATCTTTATCTTTTTAAGTGACTTGGCTGGTAGAAGGTTTTCTGAAAAATGTTGTGTTGTTTTTAGTAATTTGACATTTGCAAAGAAGTCATTATTTAGTTCCCCAAATGATTTCTTGCTATTTCGCATTTTAGGAATTGAAATTTCTTTTGCACACAATCTTTTGCATTATTAATATACTAAAAATTATTATTTGAAAGAGGTGAAAACCTGCTCTCCCATGCTATGACTGTATAACTGAGGTCATAATTATCCTTCAGCTATTAGTTATCCTCTATTCAATTTCACAACTCCTTATACAATGGGTCCCAGTTTACAAAAAAGACCTTTTGTTGTTTCTCTTCCTTTATCTGGTCTAAGCCTCTCATTTGTTTCCAGTGTCACTTTTGTTAAGTAAGTTGTTTCAATAGCTTCAGTCATAAAAATTGAAGATAAAAGCTCCTGCTGCAGATCAATCATTATAGATTTCAGATTGAGGACCTGTTTTAGGCACTGTATGCCTGTATGAGAGGAAGAATCATCATTTAACTCTACATTGGCACTTGGATCCTGAATTTCAGTAATGACAATGAGTGCTGTACTTGATAGGCAGGTCACTATGGAGAAATGAGAAGAACATAGGAAAAGATTGCATTGCTAGAGGTATTATAATTTGCTAAAAATGTTAAGATATCTATATACATAGCTATTATATATTTTTATTTTATAAAAATGAAAAAAGGCCAATCCAGGAAAAAAGCCAAACCCAAACTCCCACATTTTTTATGCAAGTGGTATATGTCCCTTACTAAGGTTGAACTGTATGTATATATTGTATTTAGGCTCCTGGAAAACTTTAGGTACATTTTGAAGAACTGTTTAATCAGCACCATCTGTAGCCACACCTTAATCTGTGATAAGTATTTTAGTAAACATTAACTAGAGCTTAATGCTGAGCCTTTGTTTTAGAAAGTTTATCTAGCCAGAACAAAGTATGAATACCTCATGCAGAGCAGTGTCTAACCCAAAGAATGTGACTTAAGGCCAGAGGAACAGATAAGGCAGTAGATTGTTTTAAAGAACTTGTAGTACCTTTAGTACTGCCAGATATTCTGAGCATTACTAGTGGAAGGCTAGGTTGTACTGTTAGGCTCAGCTCTAAATTAAAAAAAAGAGAAAAAGAAAAAAATGAAAAAAATCACAATTCATAACACTGAAAAATGTAACATGCTATGAATAATAACTATTCATTGATTACATTTTGTTTCTGCATAAAAACAATCTAGGAAAGGATTTTGAAGATTCAGAACTGAGGAAGTCATGGAATAAATGAAATCTCAACAGAAGAGAAGTAATTATTCTAAACTGAAAGATACCCAAGTAGTTTCAACTTTCAGTTTCAATATAAATAGGTAAAAGGGAGTTGTATAAAGACAAGGAAGAAAATACTTTGCTTTTCTGGATTCTATGATGCTTTTCTAAAATGCAGAGTTTTTTTTGAAAATGAAAACTTACGATTTTCTTTTAAACTCAGGTCTGATTATTTCTAACATTTATTTCCAAATTTTTTAAAAAATTGTTTTTAAAAAAGCTGTGTGGTTACACCGAAGCTGTGGACTGGTCTTCTGCGGGATGCTTGAATGCCTGGGGAACAGAGTCATTGCAAAATATATTTCACCAGACTAGTCCCATTTCAGTTCAATTCCTTGCACCCTTGGCTTGTTGTTGACCATCAACCATCACTGTCAGATGTGAAACTTAGAACCCCAGAAAAGGAGATTTTATACCAAGATATAAAATAATATAGGGAAGCAAGAATCCTATTGAAAGCATGAAATGAATCAAATTACTAAAGATGAGAAAAAAGAAAGCAAAAAAGGTTATGAACAGAGTCAGAAAAGCCAAGGCAGAGCTAGAGAAAAAGGTAAAGGAAAGTGAAAAACCAGTAAGAAATGATGTTACGAAAGTCAGTGTGTTTAAGATCTCTTCTGTGTTAGTCTCCAACAAAATGTTTAACTCAGGTTATTATAACTAACAAAGGCTCAGACTACAATAGAAAGAGAACAATTTGGAAAGTACTTAGATGATTTCAAGTAGGCAAAACCAAATGAAATTCAGCTTCTCACACTCTGAGGATTTGGTCCAAGAGTATCAGTCCAGTTATCTCTGAGAATGGGTGTTGAATGGATGAATGAGGTTCTGGAAGATGAGATATAGCTTTTTTTTTTTTTTTTTTTTTTTTTTTGCAGGAGGGAGGTGGTTTACACAGGTAAGCTGTCATCAGACAATCTGAGTGAGGTTCCCCAAAAAGCTTCTGGAACTGATAAACAGTTTTGCAAGCAACTAGAAAGTCGCAGAGTGAAAAATAACCACATGGCATTTTCAATAATGAATTATTTCAGAATAAGCTAGCTCTTCTTCTATATGATAGTACATGTTACGACTTTATTAAAAAATATTCCATGATGTGGTTAAGATGGATTTAAGGAAAAAATACAACATAAAAGTGGAGAATTGAAGGATAGATGCAGCTTATTGGAAAGCTGTATTCTTGGTTTAACATCAAATTGGAAGAGATTTATTGTGCAAGGTGTTACAGAAGCTTTTCCTCAGGTAGGGACCTAGTCAGTGTATTCATAAATGGCTTGGTTGAATAAATGTAATATTTGCAGAGATATCACACTACAAGATAGTTTGGAGGAAAGGATTGTATTTTAAGATAGTGATGGGGCAAGGAAGTAGCCTGAAATCAGGCAAAACCCAAGAACTGTACATTCAGAGTACATCACATTAGGTGATGCAAGTAAGACTTCTACTTCCCACAGACAAACCCTTCCACCTGACAGGGAGCAGCAAAGGCCAGCTGCCCCCTCAGGGACATGAAAACATGGCCAGAAAAGCAGGGGCCACTCCAGCCAATGCCCAGTCCCATAATACCCAACAAATTGATCAGGGAAAACAAATGGCTGCTAAGTTCAGCCTAAAGTCCAGATCCTCAGGCAAACGCACGGTAACAAAGCAGGGTCAGGGTCAAGCCCAAAAGTCAACCTGCAGATCAGGTCTAGTGATAGTAACCAAGGCCATAGTCCAATGATCATCAGACAGGACCACGGTGACAAGGCAGGACTGAGTCCATACTGGGAAGTCGGCCTGCAAGTACTGGGCCAGAGTTTTGCCGTTCACAGCCCAGCACAGCTGTGTCTAAGCTGGAGATCAGTAAGCCTCGAACAGAGATCAGGCAGGCAGTAACAGCCCCGACTAAGATTAAATAAGTCTTCTGGGCTCCATAGAAAGGGTGTATGGGTGGAGGCCTCAGGTGAGGCTGGTCAGGGCCATTAAAATTTATCAGAACTTTAGCAGTTGCCTCTCCTCTCAGCAAGGTGTGACCTTGCAGAGGTCTGAGCTCATTGGGACTTTGAGATAGAGTGATTTAATTGCTATGGGATGTCAGTGAGTTTTTTCAAGGCACATAGAGCTGGGATGGGGAACTGGGAAAGGGATATGGCAACATGGCATAGCATGGCATGAAGGACTTGGGGCTGGATGGGGGTATCAGTCTGGCTATGAAAGTGCAGGCAGCACCAGTAGGAGGCTTAAGGCAATAAAGGTCCCATGTGTCCTTGATGGGTCTGGTCTGCTTTTGGTGAAAAGGAATTTTGAAGGGGCAGAGAACATTACTTTTGCAGTTACCAGTGGTAGTATTTCTTCACATTTATGTGAGGTTGCAAAGCAAGGTGCAAGAGACTCATTCCTTATGTAATAAAATATTTTTGAGCTCCTCCATTAAAACAGCTCAGATCCAGGTCTTTAAGATTTTCTATCATACATGAATTTGTGATTACATCACTCATGATTTCAACAACCTATTGACTCTGAGAAATCTGGTGGGGATCAGAAACTACAAGAAATCCTGCCAAAGCAGTCTTTTTGGTAGTTGCTTTCAAGCATTGTGCTATGAAACATGGATTTTTTATTAGAAACATGAGAGTTTCTACTCTTCTTGTGAAGAACTGTTAGAGGGCAGTGATTTCTGCACCTAAGCCTACCTGGTGACTGAAGACAGTTGTATGAAATTAGATTCTATTTCAAGGCTGATCAGTCTCTTTTGTACTTCTGAGGGTCCACAAGGCAGGATGGGTTGGAATATGGAATGTGAATTTGGACCTTGACCTCCAGAAACTTGGCACTCTTTACTTCTGCTGCTTGCTTTTTGTGTTGGACTTTAACTCATGTGAGAGCACCAAGGAAACAACATGCTTCCCCATCTTGTTTGTGCTAAGAATTTTAGGACAGCATGCAAGCCTTTAAGTTCTTTTTTGAATGTGACCATGACAAAGTAAAGATTCTGCAATCATATTGGTTCAAGCTAGGAAGCATCTTAATTATATAATGAACATACAATGCAGTGTGCCAAAAAATAGAGTACAGTCATGTGGAGCTTCTCCTCGCCTGTTGATAACTTAGAAGACTGACACTAATGAGGTCCCTTGATAAGCAAAGGCAGAACTAAAAGCATCCTAACTACAAAAGGATTTTGCACTTCAAATATTAACATGATGCAGCAGAGAGAAAGGGCTCATAGTTGTGGAATCCCATGAGTTAAGTTAAACCGCTTGAAGATTAAGAGCCATATCTGACCTTGTATCACAGATATATAAATGATGGAAAATCTGTTCAGAGGAGATTATTGTCCAAATTTCCGTACAATTTCTAAGGGAACTTCCCACAAGGGACTGTGTGGCTGAAATTAGATAAGGCCTGACATTGCCAGGGATCACGTGAATAATATGCATGACTTTGTGAGCTTCAGGAAGGAGTTTTTTCTACATGTATATGCCTGGTAACCATCAATGAGTAAAAACATCAGTCATGCCTCACTAGGGATTCTAGGGAAGTTGTGGGAACTGTGATAATATCCTAAAAATAAAGCTCTAGGAAGATTTAAAATGCTAAACCAAAATAAAATATATTGAAGTATATAAAAAAGAAAGATAGGCCAAGAAAAATAGAGTGAATCCAAGAGATTTTACTGTCCTAAAAATATTTTGTGTTTCTCACCATCTCTTAAAAATTTCCTAGTCTGTGGCTACTATGATTATCTACTAGCACCAGATCCTGGCTTCTTTTGTAGGGTCTCCATTCCCAGGTGCAAATGCTTCTGGTAGATGAGCCATGCAGATTACCTTAACCAGGTGATTGTCAGGTACTTGGTGTTGGTTTTTAGCCATTGAATCTATTTTGCTGTGTTTCACAGTCCCGGTGTGAGTTTACCAGATGTCAGGAGCTCTCCTCAGTATTTCAGTGTTTAGGAATAGAACAGAAATAGTATAAGAGTGGGAAAATGAAGCTAGTGAGATGGTGCATGTGCTAAATGGGAAAGATTGGAAGTCTTGGCTGGGAAGAGGAACAGAGATAAGTTGTTGGTTTTCAGCAGTAGAGAATAAGTGGCAGGAGAGTAGGTGTGGCAGTGTGGGACTGAGCTTTCAGTCAGGGAAGTGGTCTGGTGGGAGGGGCAGGAAGAATATTACAGTAGAATAATATAGCCTGGAAGGGAGCTTGGGAGGTCACCTTGTCCAGCCTCCTACTAAAAGCAGGATTAATCTATGTGTTAGATGAGATTGCTCATGAGTTCTTAGAGACTATAAGATCTTAATGGAAGCTTGGGGAAGGTGTACAGTTTCTGATGGTGAAAGGCAAGGGCTGAGGTGGCTCACCACTGCCCCTGGTCATTCAGTTGGAAATTAACAGAATGCTTTAGAAAATGGATGTGTATGGCATATCTCTTGCCTATGTAGGTTTATGAGCTGTCATGGAACCAGCAGGTGCTACCCTTTAACTTCTATGCAACTAGAATAAGGAGGCTGGATATGAAAGTGAAAATATACTTTTGACAACCTATTTTTTTAAAAAATGGCTCCTTTCTGTGGGAAAATAAAATATAAAAGGAATTTATGTGTTACATTCAGCAGGAAGATACAAATTTATGAGTGGGATTTTGAAAATTTTGACTGCTTCCGAGGATTTTCAGTTGAAAAATCATAAGCAACTAGGGGAAATTTTTTTTTCAATTCAGGAGGAAAATTCAACTTAAATCTTGAGTAGCTCCCTTGGATTCTCTTGAGGCTTCTCAAATTCACTTCAGGATCCAAGTCCCTGTTCAGTTGTGTTGTACAGTCATTTTATGAAGCTGACCAGTGTCTTGCACAGATTAGAAGGAAATTGCTGCTTCACTGAAAGTGAGTCAGAACATATTCTGGATAGATACACAATATTTCATATTTTGAGGGATCTCTTAAATTATTTTGAACTGTTGTGTAGCTCTCCTGGAAGTAAAATGCAGATCTGGGTAGCTCTGATGTCCTAGATTTAGTTAGTACATCAAAGGGACTTGAAGAGTATGTAAAAATGGATCCTGGAGGTTTTTTTGAGAGTTATTTCCTTATAAAATACAGAGCAGTTAGCTCCAATTTTCAGTCCTTTTGCTGTTATAGTAATTCTGAAGTAACTTTGCCCTTAGAACTTCTTTGTCCTTGCTCAGATAAAAACCTTATAGAGTCCTGCAGATGCTTTCAAATGAACAAAAAAGAAAGGATTTGTACAGCTACTTCTATGGCTTTTCTTGGGAGGCAAGACTGCAGATGTCTGAGATGTCTAAAAAATACCAACTCTTTTTGTGAGAAAAGCATGATTAAACACTGCCGGACTGGGTATAGTGTTTAAATGAACTAAAATATGAAAGCCTACTGTGTTGCTGAGAGCTGATGATGGTGCTATATGTTCTTGAAGGGAGACTATTTTTCTTGATTTGCAGTTAGTTCTCAAAAACAAAGTCTACTTTTAGAATGTAGATTAGAGGATTGTTATCTTCAGTCATTTTATGTTCCCATCTTTATAAATGTGTATTTTTAATTTGAAAAGGAAAAAAAAAAGAGGAATCCAAAGTCTTCAAGTTTAGCAGAAATGAGTAGGATTTTCACTACTTAGAAAGTACTAAATTCCTTTTCTGAAATCAGAGTTTCCTTGTAGTTTGGGAAATCTTAATATCAAACAGAGAGCTTAATTTCCGAGAATGTATGTGGTAAATAACATGAACTATGAAAAACTGTAAGTGACCAAAGGACTTTTGTGTATTGATAGGTTTAGCTCCCACATTGATAACACATTTGATTAGGGAAAAGTATAATCACTAAGGGAAAAAAATGGGGAATAACAACAATGAATTAGAAATGGTATGAAGAATTGTACATTACAATTTATTATATCTCTCAATCACAATGAAATTAGCTTCTAACCTCTGTTCCATCTCTTCTTCTTTCTGTATAAATCCAGGTTTAGGGTTCCAGATACAGAAATAGACATGAACATACTCACAGGAGTAGCAATAAACTTATGTTTCTATTCAATAAATAGAGACAACTCCTTTTCAGCACAGTAAGAACTTTTATTATGTAGTCAGTGTTGGCAAGTAGACATAAAATGCCTGATCTTCCAAAGGACACAGACTAGAACTCTAATGGGTTTCAGAGTGGTCTTCCTCTGTAGACCTCACACCTGCATCTGGTAGTGCTTACCTTGTGACAAGAAGAGAAGGGAAATAGAACTTCATGTAAGTAAAGGAATGTCTTTTCTTTGGTTTGGTATTTCTCTCTTGCAAAAGGCCATGTGAATTCTTTCTGGGATGTTTCTGCTCCCACAGGAGGCAAACAGAGGAGCTTTTAGATTTTCACAGTGAAATGTAAGCATATTGTGATCTTTTTAAGACATTGCATGCTGTAGGTGCAGACTGTTTTTCCCTCATCTGTAATACTTTTTGCATTGGCACATTATTACACTACAAACCAGAATACTGTTATTTGCAACAATTGATACTGTAACTAAAACCAAATTAAAATCTAGATATGTGTATCCTAGAAAAACTGAAGGGGTGCAGAATTTTTTTAAAAGCCTATTTTCATTTTAATAAAGGAAAAAATAATTCTGTTTACTACTCCCTATACATTTTCAGGCTGAGCACTTAGTGTCATAACAAAATTTATTCTTACCACATTTATTAATGTATTTTCCTTTGCTAAAAGTCTTGCGGATTTACGTTAGAAAAACAGTCTTTAGTGATGAAGCCAAAAACTAGCAAACTTTCCAGGAAAATACCTCATTCTTTTTTAGTGTTAAATATGGTGTATGTGCCACAAGGGAAATGCAATAGCTTGATTTTCTGAACTGTGTTATTGGCTTAAGGGAGGATAGCAAAGATTTACTTTAAAAAGCTAACTCATTATTAGTGCAAGAATAAGATAAATATACTATAAAAGTATTAAAAAATGCTGTTTAACATAACTATTTCTGTCTTTGTAAGAAACATTCTTATAAGCATTAAACCTGTCTTTTTTTTTTTTTTTTTTTTTTTCCTAAGGGCAATCTGTCTTAGATAGTAGGAATTAAAAGAAAAGAGACACTGAAGACATTGAAAAATAGATCTGTTACACCTGGGATGCTAGAAAGTAACCCATTTGTGAAATAATTTTCTGAACTGAATTACAGTCATCTCCTCTGCCACTTGCATTCAACACTCTAGGTTATAAGTCCTCATTGCTAAAAGTTACAATCTAATAATAATAGTAATAAAACTAGTACTAACACTAGGAGCTTCAAATGATGATGTGTTCTCTTTGTGTTAGGTATTATGCAAACACAGCTGAAATGGAAAGATCAAGGGAAAGATTTAGATGCTATTATTTTTCCTATTTTACATCAATGAGTCACAATATATTTAAGCAAATTTCCAATGTCCTCCTCTATTAGGATTTGATTCTGGAGTGAGGGTTAGAGCACACTGACTACATCTGAGTTAATATTTGCTTGCACACTGCACTTTCCTCCTGCTGCTTTGATTGTCCACCTTGGGCACTGCTTGTAGCATGTGCAGGACACATGCCTAGACTTCCTTTGAGTGAAAATGAGTGTGCAGGGAATGGAAGAGTAGGCTGTAATCTTCACAGTTTCACTTAAAATGGAAGAGGATCACAGCAGGGAATCTGTCAAGGACTGAGAGCTGAACTGGGTAAGTGTAGGTGTGGTTTGAGGTCCATCTAACACAGTATCTCATCTCTAGCAGTGATCAGTGAAAGGTGCTTATGGTGGAGTATAAGAGCAGACAAGCATACTCCAAATACTCACCTAGCTGCCTTTGTTCTTTTAACACGATTAACATATTTTGTGTTTTATAGCCAATGGTGTCTTTTTTTTCACACACCAGAAACCTTCCAGTCTCTTTTTGAACCTACAGGAACTCTGAAACCTCATCAGTTCTTGTGGCAAGGAGCTACATATCTTAAACCCACCTTTTGTGATTTCTTTTTATTATTATTATTATTATTATTATTATTATTATTATTATTATTATTATTATTATTGTTTTTTGTTCTTAAGACACTGCACTTAATTTCCTCTGCTGCTTCCCATTGTTACTGCATTACTGAAAAAGACCAAGAACAGCTTCTTACCCTCTGCAGGCCATGCTTGATTTTATAGGTCTCTAGTATATTTTCTACTCGGTCACCTCTCTTCACATGTTATTAGATGTTCGTGGTCAAACCCAACACAGTATTCTGATACTACTTATCTTCTACCACTTCCTGCCTTCAACCACCTCCCCCCCTTCAAATTCAGGAGCAGAAAACACATGTAGAGTTCAAGATCCAGGTCTCATACAGATTTGTACAATGGGGTTATTCTTACTGGCTTTTTTTCTCTCTCTCCTAACAGGTTTGGAAAATTTATTTTCTTTCTTGACAAACAGTAAACCCTGAGCTGATGTTTTCACAAAGTGTTGCTATAACCCCTTTCATTAGGGTCATACTCAGTTCAGAATCCATAACTGTAAGTATAAACTTAGGATTCTTCCCTGTCCATACTCTTCCACAAAAAAATTGAACTTCACAAGATTCCTATTGGCTCACTTCTGCAGTTGTCATGGTCCCTCTGAATGGTAGCCCTGTCTCTTGGAGAAGCAATATTGATTGCTCTTCCCAAGCCCTTCCAGCTTGGTGTCACCTGCAAACTTGTTGAGTGTGTCCCCTGTCCTGTTGCACAGATTTTTTATTGAGGCATTAAACAAAGATATTCAGTCAGTTGACCTCCTCTCCTAGTGATTTTTCAGAAAGTGTTTTCTTTTATCATTCTCAAATACATAGAAAATTAAAATTGTTTCCTCTCAGGTGGTTCTCTTTACAGTCTTCGGTGCAAGGTATATTAAAATGTTTCCTTTTATTATAAGTTTTTTTATTTGAGTCTATTACCCAATTGCATTTTTTTTTGTTAATAAAGATGGAGGTGATGGAGAGGTCCTTCTGTTGACCAAAGGCTTGGATGTGGCTTATATTTTTGAGGAATATTTTCTGAGAAATTCAGTACAATGTAAAAGATCCTTTATTAGGTCCGATACTCCATATTTGATATTAATTCTCACTTTAAAAATGTGTTTTTATTGCATTTATTTCTCTTTGATATAACAAGGGAAATAATATTTTGCTGCATTAGACTGGAAAAAGTAAAGGTATATGAGCTAAAAAGACCAGATAATTGAATTAAAATATTTTGATACATGTGAAAAAAAGAACTGTGAAAATAAGAGAAAAATACATGATACATTGAGAGATGTGATATTTCCTTAAAATGTCCTTTGAATGTCCTTTAAACTTTTTTTGCTCATCCATTTGTTTTATTTCATAAAAGGGTCTTCTAACCATTGGACTAAACTTACCGATTGCCACTTCGTGTTCACATGGTCTTGCACCAACATAATCAAGTTCTGGCACAAATAACTTTTCTCTTATTTACTATCCTTGTATTTTAAGGGTATTTGTCTTGTTCGGTTTGAACCAGCTAAATCACTGTATTTCCTCAAAAAATAGAATAGAATGGAGATCCTGTTACGTTGTTAACTATATCTGACTCAAAATAGATGAATTTGAAGTGGGTGGCCAGAATTACAGGCAATATTCTAGATGAGCTCTTACATAATAACTTTTGAAGTGAAAAACTGAAAATAGTTTGCCTGATGCATCTTAGCATTATATTTGCCTCCTCTATAATTTCTTCAAACTAGTGGTTCACAGTCTGACTAACCACAGATATTTCTTCCCCCCTCGTCTTGCAGCTGGATTAAGCTGAGATTCTTAGTGTCAGTTTGCCAAGAAATTATGGGAAACTACTGTACTTTTAGATATCGTCGCATTTCTATTGCTCTGTTGTCAAACTCTTACACTTTTTGTTCCATTTCTCTGCTTTGACAAAATGTTCCTGGTGACTCTCAAGTCTTTCTCCTAGCCCCTGCTATCCTGGAACATCATGGCAGAGAATTGTTGATTCTCTTGAGCACAAACACTCCACTCTGCTCTGAAAATCTAGGTCCCTCATTTTCATTCCCCTTGGTTTTCACCTCTACTTTTTCTTTTCTCCTTTAGTTTCTTCCCAAACTCAGTCGTTCTACCCCACGAGCTTTCCAGATCAAGGTTAAAACATAGCAAGTACTCAAAAATATATCAGACTTTCTGTGGGTTATACTGTGCATAGAAATGGCAGGAAATTGATTTTTTAGAAGCACAGCAAGTTTGGTCAATGTTGATTGTCTCTAGTGGTGTAGTCAGGTTTGTTGTTCTGTCAAGAAATAGCCAGAGCAGGACTGTTCTGCGAGGGAGGACTAGCAATACCAGAGGGCACCTGCAATACTGGTAGGGGTACTGCTCTCCCCAACAAGGATGTAGTCCCACCACATCTAAGCAGGGTGGGTCATAGCAGGGCTCCACCAAAACAGGCTGATTTACCAGGTCCGCTGTCACCTCAGGAATCCCAGTCAGGAGGAGGAGACGCAGCCAGAGATGAAGAAAGAAAAGGAGGCAAGGCTGAAGACAATCTAATAGGTCTGAAATCCATTCAGGAGACAGTGCCAGATACAGAGAAGAGGATACATACAACTACAGGTATCACAAAAAAAAAAAGTAGAGTAAAAAACAACCCATAGTGGATCCGGAGTTTACTTAAGAAATAAAGGTAATAGAATTCTTACTCTATTTGATGACTACACACTTGCTCACTTCCCCTGCAGAGCTGCATTCATTAGAAGCTATATAGTATAGCAGGTGGTTTTGCCTCGTGTTCCTTTATTAATCAGAGGATTCAGAATGTGTTGCTTTGGTTTAGTTCAGTTGTTACCAAAATTTATAACCAGCCCATTCCAGTTGCAGCTAGCAGGTTCCTGTCTGTGAATTTAAAAGTTCAATTTCAGACAGTCATCCAAAACCAATTATCTGCAGCCTGTAAGCATTAGCATAGCTTAGTCCAGGATTGAGGGACCAAGTCTGAGCTTAAATGGAGCTCCTGGACCAATCTGCAGGGCTTGTGTGGGTGGAGATCCCAAGTGAGGCTAGTCTAGGCAATTTAGGCCTATTAGTGCACTCATGGCCCTGCATTCATGAATTGCCTAAAAAGCCTTCTGAAACTCTTCAAATGACCAACTCAAAATGTTACTGATAGGCTAAAATATTCTGCTCCATTTTATCATTGCTTTTTTTGTTCTCTTCTTATGCAAATTCCTGCCTGGATTTTCAGTTCCATCTATCTGTTCTAAAAGGAAGCATTAATCTACATATATTCTAGAGCTAAAGCTGGCTGAAGCCACCACCTACTTCTTGTATTTTACATGTGATGTATATCCAAAGTATGCTGTAATAAGGGATTCCAAATCACAGTCAGTAATAGTATCCAACAGGGTTTTAGGAGACCTGGCTCTGTCAGCTGCAAATACACACGACCTTGTGGGATCTTACTCTGAGTTTGTTTTGATCTAGTCAGATGAAAGACACTTCCAAATGAGAAGAAATATGTTGCAATGCACTGGGAGTAATGACAAAACAGCTCATCTGTGCATGCAAAGCTAGTTTGGAAACAGTTGTTGGTTTTTCTTTTTTGTTGTTTTGTTTTTTTCCTGGAAGTATTCCCTTCTCTAGAATAAGCTGATATCAGATCTATCAATTTAGTAAAAAAATGAAGACAAGGTGCTCACTAAAGTAGTATACCTTATACCTTGGCCATATGCTGCTTATAAGCAGCTCTAAATGTATTATTATTCCAGTGACAGTAGTAGATTCTTTGAGAAATGTTCCTGTGAAAATACAGTTCATATATGGCTGCAAGACTGACAATTACTGCAGTAAATAACATACGGATACCCTTATGCTAATCCCTCAGTTCAGTTTTTATTGCATCAACCTACCTCCAACGGTGGAGAAACTTCTGCTTTATATTTGTCTGAAAATAAATACAACCAATAATATCTTTAAAAAAGAAATACTACATTTCAAACAAGAACAAAGTCAGGAGAGAGCTGTGATTTGAGCTATACCAGACAGCTGATGAAATAATTTCTGTACAATGTATGGCCCATGTGCAGAATATAGGTCAGTAAGCAATGCCTTTGGGTGACAGGTAATTTATGTCATTTGGCTCATCATCAGCTGAGAAAGGAAGTGTGATTCTTAGCCGGCTGACCAGTCAGAGTAAACACATCTCTGAGTCGACAGCCAACATGGTTCCTGCCCATACCTTCCAGACAGGAGGTATGCTGGTTTGTCAGCATGCCATGACACTCGTTTTTTCCTTGTTCTGCTGCCCAAGGGAACGTGTGTGCAGGATGTTGGCTCTCTGTGGGTCTGCTGTGGTTTTGCAGGCAAGCGATCCTGTCAGTGCAAATGTGTATTACAATGCTACTTTCAACAAGTTTTTGATTTGTTTGGACAGGGAAAGTGAACAGCAGATTTTGGGGGAAAGGAGAAAAACATACTCAAGCAGAAAAGAAGGTGCTGCCTACTATGGATAAATTAAATAAGTTTAAAATTTCACTCACTTATTTATATTTGACATGCCTGGGCTAAATTAATGCAGTTGTCCCTTCATAAGCTACAGATGGAAGACAAACAGGCAATTGAGATTATAAATATTTCATCTTTTACATAAAGTGAGGAAATAGGATGTATCTTGTCCTGCCTTTCTAAAAGGTTTTGGCTATGTTGCTTAAAATATTAAATATTAACAGGTCCTTTCTCTTTCTTATCACAAGGTTTTAGTCTTGAACAACTTTTCTACTTGTGAAGAAAGTACTTTTGTCATATATAAATGATTTTGCCCATGGAAGTTGTGGATGCCCCCTCCCTGGAAGTGTTTAAGGCCAGGCTGGATGAGGCTTTGAGCAACCTGGTCTAGTGGAAGGTGTCCCTGCTGATGGCAGGGGGATTGGAACTAGATGATCTTTAAGGTCCCTTCCAATCCAAACCATTCTATGATTCTATGATTCTATGGTAGAGAAATAATAATTTTAGCATTCTTTAAATGTTAAGATACAGGCACTGCTGTAAATATGGCTGCTACAGACCTGCTCTAATGCTTTTTTTTTTTTTTTTTGGTAGTCCAGCTCATCTATTCTTAATCTTTTCAGTAACACTTTTCTTGAAGCAATCAGCTTTACGCGGACTACAAAATTATTGTGCATGTCAAAGAAAAAGCTCTATTCTAGGACTTGTAAAAGCAATAGCTGATAAGAAGATATCCCCTAGCTGCCCTCTCCTACAGATTTCATTTCTT
This sequence comes from Antrostomus carolinensis, assembly GCF_000700745.2. Taxonomy (NCBI): domain Eukaryota; kingdom Metazoa; phylum Chordata; class Aves; order Caprimulgiformes; family Caprimulgidae; genus Antrostomus; species Antrostomus carolinensis. The sequence goes on along the minus strand of NW_010309833.1, from coordinate 84,240 downwards.
CAGTACTTGTGTATACACATTGTCATATTTACATTTAGAATAATGGCTGCCAGAAACCTCTCTCAGGCCAGAGAAGAGGGGAATGTGTATGTAGGTGTAGGCAAAAGATGTATCTAAGTATAGAAATAAAAGAGAAGGGGGACAAAAGTCATAAATCGAGTGGTTAAGCACTGGAACAGATTGACCAGAGAGCTAGTGGAATCTCTGCCCTTGGAATTTTTCAAGACCCAGCAAGACAGGGCCCTAAACAACCTGATTTAGCTTAGGAGGTATGCCTGCTTGGTGCAGGGGTTGGACTTTATGATCTCTGGAGGTCACTTCCAGTCTCAGTCTTTCTGGCATTTCCTGAATCAGCACTAATCAAATAGTAACCTTCCACAGAAGTAAACCATCTAACACAGGAGATTGTATATCTGCTCATTTTATCTCACTAGGTCTTAATGTGGTTCCTTGGTTATACCAAATTAGAAAAAATTAGCATTCCTTTGCACACAAAATCAGCCTTGTCCATATTACTTTCACTTCCCAACTTGCAAACTTAAGCAGACATCTCAGTGATTAGATGTTATCACTCTGTTGACAGTGTCTGACTGTGCTTCTGAACGTCTTTGTGTCAAGGATGAGACACTGACTTCTTGTTTGTGGAACACTGTTTATGCATGTGGCTTAGTCTCGGGGCACTTCTGATGAGCAAGAATCATGGGGGCAAGGAAAGAAAGCAGTTTCTTCCTCCTTCGTTCTTCTCATTTTTATTTTTTTTTCATCTCTTCCCCCTCCAAATTCTGAGTCAATTGCAGGCTTCAAATCAGCCCCTAACCTGTTTGTTCTCTGTTTTCCTGAAAGTTCTTAATCCTCAGGAACCCCCAGAACCCTGGGCTAGAAAACCATGACTATGAGAATGATAAACCCCCTACGAACCCCAAGTGTGCAGGATTTGCTACTCCAGCTGGATCCCTATAAGTCAATTGGGCTTGATGGGATCCACCCAAGGGTACTTAAAGAGCTGGCAGATGTCATAGCAAGACCTCTCTCAATGATCTTTCAATGCTCTTGGGAAACTGGAGAGGTCTCAGTTGACTGGAAGCTGGTAAACGTTGTCCCAATCTTCAAGAAGGGCAACGGTGATGACCCTGATAACTACTGGACCGTAAGTCTTACTTCTGTGCCTGGCAAAATTATGGTGAAGATTATTCTGGGAGTTATTGAAAAACACCTGGAAGACAATGCAGTCATTGGTTCTAGCCAGCATGGGTTCATGAGAGGAAAGTCCTGCCTGATAACCCTAATTTCTTTCTACGATAAGGTTACCCACCCCGTTGACCAAGGGAAGCCAGTCAATGTAATCTTTTTGGCCTTCAGTAAAGCCTTCAATATCGTCTCTCACAGTGTCCTCCTGGACAAAATGTCGAGTATGCGGCTGAATAAACGCACAGTGCAATGGGTGAGCAGGGGGCTGACTGGTTGGGCTCAAAGGGTTCCAGTCAATGGGGTTACATCGGGCTGGTGACCGGTCACTAGCAGGGTCCCACAGGGATCCATCCGGGGGCCGGTGCTCTTTAATGTCTTCATCAATGACTTGGTTACAGGACTTGAAGGACTGCTAACAAAGTTTGCTGATGACACCAAACTGGAAGGAGCTGTGGACACTCTCAAGGGCAGAGAGGCCCTGCAGAGAGATCTAGATAAATTAGAGAGCTGGGCAATCACCAACCATATGAATTTTAACAAGGGCAAGTGCTGGATTTTGCACGTGGGACATGACAACCCTGGACACACATAGAGACTGGGGAACGAGAGGCTGGAGAACAGCCATGCAGAGAGGGACCTGGGGGTTCTGGTCGACGGCAAGTTGAACATGAGCCAACAGTGGTCCTGGCTGCCAAGAGGGCAAACTGCGTCCTGGGGCTCATCAAGCACTGCATGGCGAGACAGTCGAGGGAGGTGATTGTCCCACTCTACTCTGCACTGGTGCAGCCTCACCTCGAGTACTGTGTGCAGTTTCGGGCACCACAGTGTGAAAAAGGATATAAAGCTGCTAGAGAGTGTCCAGAGGAGGGACACTAAACTGGTGAAGGGCTTAGAGAGGAAGCCATATGAGGAGAGGCTGAAGTTGCTTGGTTTGTTCAGCCTGGACAAGAGAAGACTGAGAGATCTCATAGCAGTCTGTAACTTCCTCACAAAGGGAAGAGGAGGGGCAGGCTCTGATCCTTGTGGGTCCCTTCTAACTCACAACGTTCTGTGATACTATGACTCTCTTTTCATGCTAGGGCTCATTGTTCTGCTCTGCATGCTACATTTTCCAGAGGCAAAAGGAAATTAAAAAAAAATCACAGTGATGATGAAATTAATTATGGAGGAATAGATCTTACCTAATTTAGAAAATAATTTCCTTAGGAAACAGTAATGTCAACTATCATATGCAGCAATCTCCCAAACTCTTGCATTTTAATTTTTCTGGTGGTTGTTTTTTACTGAAAGACTGGATGTTTTTTTTCTCCACAAAGCATTTCTGGGTGTTTTCTCTCAGTCTCCAGCAATCTATGCAATTTTTGAAACAACCCACTTCCTATAGCTAATTGGGCTAATTACAGAATTCAGATGAAAGGACTAAATCTTGACAGTAGGAAAAATGTTTCCTCCAACAATTAGACTCAAATGATAATTCATGGGAGTCACAAGCCCAGAGTCAGTATTTTCCTAACTGAGGGTATACTTTTCACTGTTTTCCCATGCTGATAAACTCTACCAAAGTCTTTCTGTAGTGTACAATTATATATGAAACTGCACCATTGACATAAATCATCTTTTAAAACCATACAGGTTGCACATTCTAGTTATCTGTTCCTAAAATATCTCACATGTGAATCGATACAAATGTTTTCTTCTAAGTGACTGCTGAATGGAATAATTCCTAAAGTGCTTAACAACTCAGTCATAAGGAGACACTTTACAGGCTTGCAAAGTCTACATTTCTGTTGAAAATTTCAGCATTGTTAGCTCTACATTTTCAGTTTCAGTTTACAGCCAATACAGTCTATAGTTCAATGAAAATTCAGACACTATAGGAATGCTGTCCCAAATATGGACTCTTCTCCTTCCTTAGATTGACATTGCCATTCTGTATAAATTGGTGTGTCCTTTATATCTGACTATAAAGATGTCTCTATTTGTAATTAATAGTGTCAGGGCCCAGTGCATGCTCCCCCTGTTCTACACATTTAACTGGCTTCATTCATGCCCAGTGCACTGATGGGAGCTCTACTGAAGAAACAGACAAGACTCAACAGTGTCTCCTCACCTTGCCTTGGGAGCTGCCTTCATGGAGAAGGTCTCTCCCTTGGTCCACACCTGAGCTTCATTGCAGCCATGCCCATGCTTGCCCACCACTCTGCTGATCTGGATCCTGACCCTGGCCCACACACTGGACTTTCCACCTTGACTGCAGACTTGTCTGTCACTGTGTACTTAGCCAGAAATCAGAGGACTTTGGCTTAGCCTGCTCACTGTCTCCAGACCTAGTCTTCATCCTGACTTGCTGACATGACTTCCTGGTGTGATCCCAGACTTGCCTCACCGCTATGCATTCATCCATAGCAATTGCCATGTGGACCTGGTAATCTGAACTCTTGGCTGAACCTGGAGTCTCACTTTTCTTTAGGGAGTAGCCTGCCCTTGCTGCACCCTGACAAATAGGCAGCAGCTGAGTTGCCCTAAGGTAATAGCTCACTTTCTTGGGTGTTTCTGTAAGCAAAAATTAGTAATAGGGAGTTCAGAGCCATGTGTGAACTAACACTAAAGAAGCTTTAGGTCCCAGAATTGTTAAGACTGATTTGTGCTTAGCATGATGAGTCAAGGAAAATGGCCCCTTGTTACCTGACTCATAAAAATGAAAGAGTGAATTGCAACTTCAGCATGCTCTCTAAGACTCACCCCATTCAGAGAGGTGAGCCTTTAAAAGTCATGCAGACTAACATGATCTTTAAACAAAAGCATTTTAGTGCTATGCAATTTGGATTGTAGGAAAATCAGCCTTTTGCACTAGTCATAATTTGTATATTTGGCCTTATGTCCCCATGGTGCCATTTGATTTATTTTTTCTAGTCACTGTGAGATAAAATTCTTGTGCAGCCATTGGAAAAATTCCATGGTTATATAATGCATTTAAAAAGTTGCTGTTTGAACTCTTCCTATCTGTCTTATTTTTATCTGTTTGTAACTGGTAATTATGAGTTCACACTGATCTACAAATTCAGTTTCTACAGAAGTGCTTTTTAAAAGTAATTTGATTTTAGTCTGTCTTATTCTTTTCCAGTAGTACATTTTAGGGTTTGGGTGTAACAATGAAATATTCATAACATTACAAACAGTTGGGATTTTTTACACTGTGTTATAGTAATGGGAGCTACCCTGACTGAAAAATGGAACACAACAGAGAAGAAAGAAGGGTGAAGAGAGAGCAAGAGAAAAGTTGTTCTGAAAACAAACCAACAAAAAGATATGAAACTGAGCATGAAGAAACAAGAGAAACACAGACTATAATAAAATAAAACCAGAACAAGGAAAAGCAAAAATAGTGGGAAGAGATAGAAGGATAATAATTAAAAATAGAATATAAATGTTTGGACACTGCCCAACAAATAGGTTAGCAAAATGTCAGTTTATATCTAGTCTTATACCTATACACTTGACATACTACGGCTGTTGAAATACTAACAAGCCAGTGTGATGTTTAAGTTTCTGAGGGAAAACAAAAAACTTGAGCTCAAATACTGGGTAATAAAATGAAGAAAAATTGTTGCTGAGAAACTGCCTTTAAAACAATTAGCAGGGTTATCTGAATGCAAGTTCTTAGAGACTAGAGATTAAACTAGCTGAATTTTAAGAAATGATGGAGCTATTATTTTCTTGAAGGTCTGTTTCTTTGGATTACCACTCAAACTGGATGCCTGATGAGTTTGAAAATCTGACTTTTTACAGGTTATCAGTTGCACATTCTGTGCCAAAGAATCAATCAGATGTGTCTGATAAGTTCTGTCTGCCTTCACAGCTTGTTTACCAACATTAATTCTACTTTTATTTAATTCCTCTGCTGTTGTATTCTATGGGTTTAGGTGTTTGTTTTTTTGTTTGTTTGTTTTACCCCTGGGATTATTATAATTTAACTAGTCAATTGTTGCATCAATTGCCTTGCTTGACTTTCTTCATTCCGTAATGGCATGACATTAGCAGGCTTCCAGCCCTTGGACCTCCTTAGCCACTGTGAGTTATGATCAGATGTAGGCCTCACTTCAACAAGTAAAAAGTTTTGTATTAGCAGATTAACACTGACCCCTTCCAAAATTTATCACATCCTTGGGTCTGTCAGCATAAATTCATATGGAATATCCCTCTCTAACCTGGGTTTACTGAAATGATCATAGAGATTTTTTACTTGTTGAAAACAAAAATAATTCCGGTATTTAAATTAAGGAAAAAGAGCTTATCACTGTTACTTCTTAAACAGCTCAATTGGAGCCAGAATATCACTTCTCAGCATGTTTACAGACTCTTCTCTTGGTTAACATTCCCATTTTGAGATACTGGGAGCTGGACAAAGGGTTTCTGCCTTCACTGTGAGGAACACACTCTTGCACATGTACATCAACAGATCTCTGACTGCATCTACTTCAGCAGGTCCTCAGTTGTTTAGAGGAATATCAATTGGTCTTTTGTGTTAGCTACATTCTGAACTGCTCAGATCTGTTAATGCTGAGGCACTGCTAGACATACTAAGAAGCAGAATTGTAGAGAATTGGAAAATACTAAAGGAAAAACAAGCTTAAACAGCTACAGAATTTGTGTATTTTCAATAGGAGAAAGCAAATAAGGAAAAATTTTAGGATTGCAATTTTGTCCATAGATGATACTTAATGTCCTATTTAGCGGCCTTCCCGTACCTGAAGGGGCCTACAAGAAAGCTGGGGAAGGACTTTTCATAAGGGCAGTTAATGACAAAACAAGGGGAAATGGGTTTAAACTGAAAGAGGGGAGGTTTAGATTAGATATTAGGAAGAAGTTCTTCACTGTGAGGGTGGTCAGACACTGGAAAAGGTTGCCCAAGGAAGTTGTTGATGCCCCCTCCCTGGAAGTGTTTAAGGCCAGGCTGGATGAGGCTTTGAGCAACCTGATCTAGTGGAAGGTGTCCTTGCTGATGGCAGGGGGGTTGGAACTACATGATCTTTAAGGTCCCTTCCAACCCAAACCATTCTATGATTCTATAAATATGCCTTGCATTTAACTAAATTATTTACCTGAGTTTAAATGTGATGCTTTATCTTGGTAAGATTTGTTCCTTCAGTTGCTGATTCTTCTTATAAATCTTTCTAGAATAGATTTTTAAAAATTATTTAACATCAGATGTCTACTCTAAAGACTTTGGACTACAGCTTCTGAGATTTAGATGAATCTTTCAATATGCTCAGCATGTTTCATAGTCTGTTCTGAAAGGTGAATTAATCTACATAAGTTTTCCACATTAAACAAAAAGACACTATCTGTTTCCAGGGCAAAATCAGTTTCTTTTTGAGTAATCAGTTCGCATCTTTGTACTCATGACACAAACAATCTGTTTAAAAGCATAAGAAATAAAACATGGTGGACCAAATAAACGTGAAGGGTAGTCAAACTACAGGAGAGAGGTTACAGAAGATAGAGAGGAGAAGGTACAGAGTAGGCTTTATGTTTTAAAAATGTTATAAGAGGGATTTCTTTTTTTTTTTTTTTTTCTAACTGGTCAGGTGTTCTCAGATAGAGTCCAAGAATGGTTGCAAATAAATATAGAATTTACTATCTCATCATTTGTGTGATTGTATTATTTTAATTTTTGCCACACTTAAACTTCAGACCAATCACAGTCAGAAATTATAAAGGATCTCCTTGACTCATGCACAGAAGTTAACAAGCTAGTACAGACATTTTATTTTCAAAGTGGACATTCCTTTGGGCACCTCTTTTTTTGCCTTAACTGTTGAAGTTCTCTTTAAAGAGTCATAAATTTTGAAAGCAGTTATAAGAAAATAATGCAAGTTATGGTCACTTAACCCTCTAAAACCCTTAGCAGAGCACCTGCTGGCCAAACACAACCACCAGGTACCTGTCATCAGCTTCTGACAAAGGGTGGCTGAGAGTTGCAAATAGAGATTCAAGGTTACAGGTAGCCTGTGACAGGTTATGGCATGATTCACTCCAGTCACACAAAAAGCAAATTTTGAATTGTGGTATCATCTGCAATTTGCTTTTTACCTTTACAAGAGGAAAAGCTGATCAGAAAATAATAAAGTTTGCAAGGATGCAGACAGCACTAGCACAGTACAGCTTTGATGCTTACAGCTGAGGGTAATACAAGCAAACTGCAACAGCTTTTGCAGCCAGTAGGCTCACTTCAGGCTTGCGTTAAATTTATGACAGGGCTGATTTAGGTCTGGTTTTGGGAGATAACCTCTCCTTTAGTTGGGAGATAAAGCACACATTAAAATTAGCTGCTTAATGCTTTGTTTTGAATGGTATTCTAACACACTAAGGTTGTGACTAAGGTGAAACTCCTGGTTTAGAGCATCAGAGTAATGGATTTTTATAAAACACAAAATAAAAAGCTTGGGAGGGCAGGAGACAGGGCTGGAGTCTCGGCCAGATTGCTGACATCCACTCATGCAAGCTACAATCAATCTTCTCTTCAGTCTCTTACAGGTACAATACTGTCATAATTACTACACAGATGTATGTGACCAAACCATGCTTGAATAAGCAAATGTAGGAGGAGGCCTCTGAGGCCAAGTAAGCAATAGTAATGATTTTATTAATGACTAAATTCTAGGAAATGGGGGATTATAGGATCGCAGGTCTGGAAGGAATATCAAGAGGCCTTCTAGTCCATCTTGTTCCTTACCTAAGCTAGACAACTAAAGCTAGGTCTAAAGAGTGTTTTCCCAACCTGCTCTCAAGGGAGACCTGTCCTCCACCTTCAATACATGGAGATGTCCTTGTGTTATCTATCCCAGTTGTTTCACTATCATGATCATCACAAGATATTTTTCCATCCTGAATGTTCTTTGTTGCAGTTTACTTCAGGGGTTGTTTCCTATGCTGTATTTATGCAATGAATTATTCCTACCTCAAAAGCCTAATACATATTCACTGGTACTTTTTAGTCCTGAGAATTAGGCAGTTGATGTATTTGGGTAGAACTGTAACAATTGTATCCAATTTCCTTAATGTTGAGAACTTGTATTGCACTGCTACCATTTACATAGGAGTCACTAGAAGTAGCATGTGCCTCTCCCATCTTCCCATAGTTGTGCTTTTACAGTGGAAAAGACTTCTGTTTGATTTTTGCAGCTGCAGAAACAAGCAAGCAAACAAGACTCAGCTGCATGAGTGAGGAAGTAGATCAGAGGAAACAGTTTCAAGATGATTAGAAAGTAGAAACACACTGAATAGAGAAGAGGAAAATACATTCCCCCCCCCCCCCCCCAAAGATTCAAAGATGATACCATAACAAATACAAAACACGACAGAAAAATATAATACATTCAAAATCACTCATGAGAACATTCCATCATAATGCAGGGATTGCTTGCATGACAATGGCAGTCCCGTCCTATGACTCAGAATAAGCCTTCTCATGATAAATACGCAGTTTCTTGTCATGTAAGCAGGCAGGATGGGGACTGCTGGAACTCTATTCTCATAGCTATGGTGATTTCTGGTAACATGAGTAGGAGGGTTAGGGCATGACTACTACCAATCCATTAAGAGGGGTCTGTTGTGCACCTGTGCCAAAAAGTTCTTAGTTGTTGCTTTAGACAACCAAAATTTTACTAAATCAATTGGAGTTTTCAGAGCAGCACCCTTGCAGAACAGGTTGTATTGATTTAATGGATTTTGCCAATTGTTGAGCCCCAGGTACACGTACCTGCAAAACTTAATCAATGTGATACTGAAGATTTCTATGACTTCTTCATGCTTTAATGGATAAGTATACACATAAAAGCAATGCATATATTCCAGGGAGAATATATTACAGCTTTTCAGTACTTAAAAGGGGCTTATAAGAAAGATGGAGACAGACTTTTTAGCAGGGCCTGTTGAGAAATGACAAAGGCTAATGCCTTTGAACTAAATGAGGGCACATTTAGACTAGATATAAGGAAGAAATTTTTTATGATGAGGGTGGTGGAACACTGGAACAGGTTGCCCAGAGATGTGGCAGATGCTCCATCCTTGGAAACATTCAAGTTCAGGTTGGATGGGGCTCTGAGCAACCTGATCTAGTTGAAGATGTCCCTGGTCACTGCAGGGGGGGGTTTGACTAGATGACCTTTAAAGGTCCCTTCCAACCCAAGCCATTCTATGATTCTATGATATTCCACAGTGGGAACTGATTTTATATATAACTAAATCATATTCTTAGAATTTTTCCCCAGCTGATACAAAACAATTGGCATTTGAAAGCACTTTAAAAGTTCTCAAGGAATTTTAAATTATAGCTTTAAAGAAATTATTCTTTTTCAGGTGGAGTCAACATTGCTTCTTTTTGAAAATGCAGGTTTTCATAAATCTTAAGGTCACAAGAGACCTTAAAACTTCACCTTTTTCTTCATAGTTTTCACAGGCTATGCAGAAGTATGGTTAGCAAGTGCTGTATTGAGGGATGTAGTCAAATGGTTTCAGTCATGTCTTCCTAGAAGTTTTGGAATATTTTGAGAAATGAATAATCCACCATTCTTTAGTGGTTTTTCAGTTATTAATGACCCTCACTTTTAAAATGTGGACATTTTTTCTCACATTTAGCACAACATGAGACAATGGCTTTCCTGTGTGTGCCATAAATTCTAAAAAAATAAGAATAATTTGGAAAATAATAATTTTTAGGCTTTCTGCAGCTCTTTATGGAGGAACTAATTTGCATGTCTGTGTTTTATACAGGCATGTATAAAACCCCCTCCTTCGGGAAGGAGGTATGCAGAAGGGTACCATTACATAAAAGAAATGATAAAATGGTCTACCTGCCATTTTAGGTTCTTAACTTCAAGAAAACTTTCTCAAGCCCATACTTCTTGCTCTAGAGGTACTGACAATCCACTAGTGAAAATCAGTAGATCTGTGTTTTTCTGACAATGGATAGATTCAGTATCAGTAAGTCCTGGCAGCAGTCTTGCACTATTTAGCACCTAAAGTCACCAGGAGCCCCCTGGCATCCTTCTCTGGATGACCTCATCCAGGAAGGATCAGGTCCATCGCACTCAGTGCTTGTCTTCATATTCAGCTCTTGTAAATGGAAGAACTTGGACTCCCCATCTCTGCTGCACTTCCTAACAATGTGATTGTTAGAACAATTACCTGGTATGTGAGACTCAAACTAATAAACTACATGGGTCTGTTTGGAAGCCAGGATTTGGTTCTCTATCCACCACTTTCTAGGGTAATTCTTTAGCAGCTGGTCTATAAGCATGTTGAGAGAGAGGTCTTAGGAGGTCACTCTGTCTCTACTCCTGAAATTGTTCCACTTGCGTAAGTCAGAAAAAGAAAGATAGAAAAAACCCTAAAGTTTGCTACACAGTCTGTATATTGGATAAATGTTCATATGAGTCAGAGGGGGGATTTTATTCTTGGCTAAAAGATATGGTAGCACAAGTGCTTCCTTAAGCGCAGGAAAATACTGCCTTGGCTGGGACCTCTTCAGTCATGCTCCTTACTGGACTTCTGAACCTCAAACTGTGGTAAGTCTTACCCCAGGCCTTCTGTTCATTTTTTCCTAGCATGTAGTCCAGCTGACCTCTTGCTCAGCTTCAATAAGCACAAAATTCTTCTCATTGTTTCTTTTTCAAGGTACATGGATTTCCAGTCTTGGTTAAAATCTATTGAATTTAAGAATAGGATTTGAGGCAATATAAATACCTTGGAAGAGGATATAACTAGAGAGGGAAAAATAAAGCACCTTGCAGTTGAGACACAAAACTTTGGCAGTGTCTAGATTTGTAAAGTAAACAAGGTGGAGCACGTGTTAGGGCCCAGAAGCGTTTACAGCACAAGCTGTCCTATGCTAGTAAGTTTTCGGTCTTCCAAAACAGGATGCCCATCCTCTGGTTATTCTCATTTGTTTTTACATTTATGCCTTATCACATTCTCTAGTGCTAAAGAAGTCCTGACCTCTATGCCTTTATGCTGGCAGTTTCTGGTGTGGCATTGTGCCACAGTATGTTGCCTGTGACTCTTGGATTACCTTGGGATGTTTCTTCTCCTCCTGTTTTTGTCCCTTATGTTCATGCCAGACAAGATTTGATGCTTTCTCAGGTTCATGGCAGCCCTTTTCCTTCAGGCTGAGATCTGGATTTCTGGTTCAGTTCTCATTTGCTGTAATAAGATGTTGATCTGAGTCCATTTCAGGAGATTCTGAGAGAGAGGTATGGTCACCTTACTTGTTAGTTAAAGTAAACCATTGAAGTAAAGTTTTTTGATCCCTAGGAAATAACATGCACTCTTACAAGAGAATAACTTAAAACTCTCTCTTAACAGGAACCATTTAATTTCTGTTTTGGGTGTGTTTGTGAATTATCTTTGTAACTCTCTTTTGTATATATTCTAGAAATAAGACTGTGTTGCAAGTGCTCTCGGATTGTCATCAGGGCTATTTTCCAGGGATTCGATACCAGCCAAACTGCAAGATTGTTTCATTTCTGCAAAGCCGTTGATGGACTAACTCTGTCTGTTTTCTGACCTGAGACATCAGGAGTATAAATACTCACATAAATACATTCCTCTACCCTGTAAACTGCTTTTTGTGCTGTTGCCAAACAGCACAGTATGTAAGTAATCAGGCAGCCATAGTATCATTAAGACTGAACTCCACGAACCTAACGACATACAATTAATACAGGACTTTGTAACATCTCATCTCCACTGACTTGACTCTCTCTCGATGTCTGTCAGAAGTCTTTGGTGCAAAACATTCAAAACTCATTATGTGTTTATTTTTCCAGACAGCAACACTGAAGCAGGAACACTCAGAGGTCCAGTGCAACTTTCTGGTGGCAAGAACGGTAGATATGAACATGCTCCGCCGCTGTAGTAACTGTTTGACTTTCAGAACAAAGTGGCTATACAAATATCATATTCTCAAAGGATCTGCGTTACCTCTCTCATCTCATCTCATCTCATTTCTAGGCAAGAAACTGATAGCAGGAAGAGGTTACATGTAATGTAATTTTTTCATTCAGGGAAAATGGAAGTCTTCTTGGATTTTATTGTTAAAGTAAAATTAGAAGAACAGAGAATAAATCTTCTGTTAGTTTTGAATAACCTTTAAGTAAAGTTATTTATAGCCTAAAATTTTTACCATCTTTTAACATTTTGAAGAACTCAGTATTCTGTTTCAAGGTTATAAACCTTTTTTCCAGCACTGACCTGCTACAGATCACTCACCTACCAATCAGTTTTCTTCTAAACTTTGTTTATATAGACCTGATAAGAAGAACCATCTATGCCCCTCTATCACCTAAAACAGATTTCTGCTCTGAAGCAGCTGTCAAATCACTAACAATCCTTAGTTATTGCTAGTATCCAGGCTGTTATGGCTTTAAAGAAGTATTATTGCTGAGCTCAAATAAAACCAATGTTGCAACTGGTGATGCAGCCATGACTTTCTCCATGGAGGTTAATCAATGAGAAGTTTACTGGCAGCAGGTGATTAATTTTCTATTAAATAATCTCCATGTGAAATGGCATCCTTTAATTGCAGGTGTTTTTTTATAGTTAGAGAGATTGACTTAGTTGACTTGGCTATCTGACAGTCAGTCTATCTGATCACAAAAATATATCATAGAAGTTGTCAGTGTTTAAAAAAAACAAAGAGAATTAATAGTCAGATAAAAGAGTTTCCTGGCCTATCCCCACTCACTTATATGGGCACTGAGGCTGCTGCCAGGGAGCACATAGAAATACATGGCTATCAGTAGAGGCGGGGGCAGGACAGTGTTATAGTAACATGGGTTTTGATGACTTTAAGCCACCCTGGAATTTCATCTTGCTAAATTTAATTTAGGTGATTAGTGACATATATTATAAAAATTCATTTCTTTGCCAGGGAAATCACTCGTGAAATTAGACACTTCTTAATGTGACTATGTGACCAAATTACTAAGTAGGTAGGAAAAGGAAGCAACACAATATCGTCATTGCAGAGGTAGGCAAAAAGATGATAAGGCAGTGTAGAACTTGACAGAGGTCTTCATGCAGACCAGTTAATCAAACATAGTTTGGTTGTCTTTGCAGGACATTATTTTGTGACCTCTAGTAATAATATGAGACCAAGTTTCTTGTGTGGGGATGCAAGAGATGGAGACCATAATTCTGAACCCCAAGACCCCAAGGTGACAACTCCTGCTGTCTATTTAAGAGAGTTATCATACAGCCGAGATCTATAACTCACTGCTGTGAAGTCTGTGATCTTGCAAGAATATTTGTTGAGTATGAAGCCGCCAAGTCTTCATATCAGTGTAATGGCTAGACTTTAGCATTTCCATTTTAGTGACTGCGCCTAAAGAAGTTTGCAATGATTAATAGTTCTAACAGAAAACAGATCCACTTTTATAGACTCATGACGTGACAGGTGCTGACAACTATATCTTACTTAAGCTTCTTGATATAAGTGAGATCATGTATCCCACTCTGTGCCACTTGCCCTTTCCCTTTCTTGCAGGGTCAAATTTCAAAATAGACAGCATATCATCTAATATTTCAACCCAACATTTGCAAGACTTCCAGCTGGCTACAGTGTGAAAATACAGTCTTGCAAAATCTAATACACATGGACTTTGTTTTCTGATGTTTTAGCTCCTATTTCCCAAAGCTAGTGAGTGAAAAAAGGAATTAAATACAATTCATGAAACTCCAGGTGCTGAAATGTGTTTATATTAGCAGATTTGCCTAATTAATTTAATTTAAAAACTATCTATGTATGAGAGAGAATAAGGGAATACTAAAGCAGTGTTTTATGAAATTCTTTTTTTAACTTATTCTCGGATTAATTCTTTGAAGTAGGGCTGAGTATCTAATTTTATTTAACATTGCACTGAAAGTTAAATCTCAAGGAAATTGCATGTAAAATGCAATTATAAATAGATGTTAATAGCTCTCAGTCAAGTTCAGAGAGGGCTTGCCATAGATTTTCTTAGTTAAATATTGTAAATAGTATTGAGAGATGTGAAAGCATTATCAGTTGTATAAAGCATAACAATGGAATCTGAATACTATGAATAAGTGTTAAACAAACTCTTAGAAAACCTAATGTTCTTTAGCTGAAATCTCTATGTTAGACATTTCAATAACAGGTTTCAACATAACATTTACACCGTGACTTAGAATGGAACAGTGTATATTCTTTAAAATTCAGCAAAATATATTGCCTATTTTACTTTATTTTCCTTCTTGTTACTAACAAACTGCGTATGTTTATGCATGACTGTATTTCCAGTGGCATACACTCCACGTATTTCGCAGAACCAAGAATACCGGAGTTGATGAATTACAGTATTGTATTTTCGGGCACTGCTCTCCCACAGGGCAAATAAAATCTGTGAGAATTATCCTGGCTTTTTCCCAGCCTCCTGAGTGAAGAGGGAGAAGAATAATGTCTGGACAGTTCCACTGGGAATGTGGAGTTGTAAGTTAGAAATGCAGAAGGAAGTAGGGCAGTCTCTGGAGTCTGGACACTGTTCGTATCGCACAACCTTTGTGCATTTTTTTCCAGCTGAAGGCCTACAGGGATCCAGAAGACAGATAGAGAGAATGCTGCTTTTCCTGAGTTCACAGTTCAGGAAGATGTTCAGGGATCTCAGCACAAACTCAAGTCTCACAGCTGGAACTGTATCAGCAGTAAACAAAACTAACACCTCGAGAAAACGTCACATGCCCTCTTCATAAGACCTTCCAGTTTTGAGCACTTGTCTAGGACTTACAATCTTATTCCCATGCTTAAATAAATAGATGGCACATCGTTGGGAAACCAACCATCCTACAATAAGATCATGGAATGAGGACTCTGCCCTGGAAAGTGGGTTGGCAAGTTAGGCTGGACAAGCTTTCAGGGGTGCCAACTTTTCTTATTAGACATTTAGTCTGCTAGAAAGTTCTTCTTCATTGAGCATCATGTCCTCTGTTGAATAATAATGAATCATTAGAATTTGCATGGGCTTCTTATTTCATCTCTGTAATTTATATATAACTTTTACCTTGCAAGTGGGATTGCTGACATCAGGCTGCTCTAGTTTTTAATATTCAGGGGAACTACAAAGCTCTTGAATTAATTAATGCTATACTAATTTTTTTCATACCCCTGATTCTCTATTAACTTTAATTAATCTCCAAAGCTGATAGCTTATAAGTACGTGTGCACATACACAAATGCGCATCATTCCTTATAAAATTATTTTTCCAGTGTCGTCTCATAATTATTTTTTAAATTACTTTTCCTATAATATTATGCTTATATTTTAAATACTCAAGAATGAAAGCACACTATTCAGTTCCTAACTAAACCTTATTTAAAATTACCTACATGTTTGCATTTTAATTTGTTCCTCCCAGTGCCTCTCTCTCCCCTCCCAGGGAAGTTTAGCAAAATATATTTGGACTATTAAATCTACTACAAAAATGTCATTGTTTTTCACTGCACCAAGCATCCTGCTGCAATCAAGTTTGATCTTGTCATTTTAATTGCATGCTTCAATAATGCTGACTAACTTTCTGACACTGTATATGGAGCTAGTGATATGCAGAATTTTAAAAGCTTTTTTTGTTTAGTCAGTGTTTTTTGCCCTTGGTATACAGAAGCCTGGAAATAGCTGCATGTCCACAAACCTTTTGAAGTGTGTTTCAACCACAGATTTGTAGATGAACATTTTTTACAGTCTTTTATCCTTCTCCTGGAGTCCCTAGGCCAGTATCATGTTATTTTTATTCAAGGGCATTTTTAATTTATTACTACTTTTCCAGACTTTACGGCACTATTTCAAGACTGAATGTCTAATCACAGAAATAAAAATTTTGTCAAAATTTTTTTTATAATATTTGTGTATGCTGAGGTTAGAATTTCTTTGAATTGCAGTTTTGATTTTGGTTCCTTCTTAGACTTTCCTTTTGTCTTTGTTCAAACCTATGTCCTCATGATACATATGTTTCCATTATTGTTTGAGCATTCTTATGAGAGCACTTTGGCTCATTTTCTGAATGTGGAAAGAGCAGTCACCACAGTGTAAGTCCCAACTCTTCCTTTCCTTTCAGTGGATCTGTGCTGAAGCAGGATTAGTTTAATCCAGCATTTATCTAAGAGTATCTAGTATTTAAGAAAGGTGTACGGGCTACACCTGTCCATTTCAGATTAATCTCTTTTCACTCACTGGCTAAAATAAAGGATTTTAAAAACACAAAATAACTTCCTTTTCTCAATTAGCAACAAATAACTGTTTTTCAGCAAAAAGATTTTGCTTTTTATTTCACTGCCACTTTTATCTCCTGCTCTTGCATTTGCTTTTACTACCACAGATCACAGATCTCACTTTTGCTACATAAGTGCCACAATCTCAACTAGACATTTAAAAATTGTCTGACATTACATTGTTTGAGAAGTAACATTTGGGTTATTCACAGTTCTGAGCAGCTTGCTGCTGTGTAGGAATAGATGCAATTTACAGAAAGACAAACTCTGTAGGGATGTAGACCATCATCCTTGCTTCTCCACCTCACCAATCCACCATGACCATGCTGGCACTATTCACAGGGCAGTCTCTGGTCTTGTCTGTGTAGGCCTTTGTTGATTTTTGCTGGTATTAGCTATGGCAGCAGTTGCCTGGTGGCCATATGACTGTTGCCTCTCTGTGTTGGCTTCGGTCTAGGAGCGCCCAGGGCAGAGGGTGGCACTCCTACATAGTCACTGTGAGACAAACAGCCCCTCTGGGGTAACGGGGCTGAGGGAGGGCTGCATGGAATTTTCAATGTTTAGTCTGGAGGAAGTGAAAAGGGAGTGAACTGTCATAAGGAAACATAAAAATAGCCAATTAAACATTAGTTGGTCTAACAATAAATTCCTAGCTCTACCCCTTGTTTGTGTTCCTCTCTGCTCTAAATAAGATTTTGAGTGTAACTGTCTAGCACATGGTGATTGTTGGAGCAGCTCATGTGTACAGATATCCTAGAGACAAAGCAGCTGCCCCAAACTATTAGAAATTGCCAGGGTCATTTGAGAAAAGACCTCACTTTGAACCACCCATGTCATAGCTCAAAGAGGCTGTAAGCAGAGAAGTGTTAGTATCCACAACTTATCCTTAACCAGCAAATGATGTAACGATATTGAATATTCCCAGTCACGCATCAATTTCTCGGAAAGGAATCAAAGAAAAGTCTTAGCAGAGGCAGAAGGCCTGCCTGGGCTAGAACAAGCACAAGTTAAAATTGAAATACTATAGACTTATTACTTGCTCTCTAGACCCCAGAATCACGTGAGTGACTGCAAACAGCAAATTCATTTTCAGGTTGTAGAAGTATACATTTCTTTTTCTTGTGACTTTGAGGAAAAGCTGACAATTTTACCAAAGTGTTGACAATGCAGAAATGTCTACCTTGCTCCACAGAACCTATGCCATGCCCCTCAAAGTGAATTTGATTCTTGCTCATCATTTTCTCTATATGATATGTTAGTATGTAGTGCCTACCCATTGTCTGTACAGCTAGATGAGATTTTTGGTCACTCTCTTGTTACTCCCAAGATAAGGGATGCCACTGTTTCCTTCTTATGTGATTGAAAATGGCTGTGGTAGAGAGAACTCTGTCATTATTACTTGTGTCTTTGAAAAGGATGAAAAACTGCTGCTGCACAACTGGTGATAGAGAATCAATATACGCAACAGAAACTAATAGAAAATCCATTTTTTGCTTTGTATCAAAGTTTCTTTTCAGTCTGTCAGGCAAGAAGAATATAATGGTTTGAATAAAGTGAGGAAGAAAGAAATGGTTGGCAAGAGTAATAATACTATCAAATATTCCAAGTTTACTAGAATATTGGCTATTTTAAAGCTTGAATCACCTAAAATATGATTTTGGACTATCACAAGCGAAACAGTCTAAAGTCAGGGAATTTTGCCTGAAGAAGGCAATGATCACCTGTTGTCCTTTGCTTAGTTTTTGTTCTGGGTTTGTTCCTCCAGTAAGTACCTCATCAGCATAGTGGAAAATGTTCTCCAGAGGTACCTTGTTAATGTTTCATGGATATTGCCATGGCAGATGGTAGCCCTCTTTCCTTCATTGAAGCAGCCGGTTCCTAGTGTATTGCACACTGTTCAGGGAGAAGGTAAATGGGAATCTTACTTTTCTGTCTAGAGTGTTTCTGAAAAAAGGACATTTGCAACACCATTAGTAGCATACCAGGTATATTGTTTAGTCTCTAGCTCCAACAGCAGTTGTACCATCTCCAGAACTACAGCAGTTAATGGATGTGACCTAATGCAAAGCCAATTGTTAACCATCATTCTGCAATGTTCTTCTAAGCAGAACAAACAGGACTATTGTACACACATTTTGGAAACAACCTGATGTTTTCTCAGAGAATCAGCTGATTTTTAAATTTCACTGCCAGCCCCTCAATTGGGTTAATACTGCTTTTGACAATTTACTTAGTCTCTCAGCAATAGCAACTGGGTTTACCTAAGCATATGTAGGCAGGAGCTACACTGCCTACTGCAAAGACCCAAAGCCTTCCTGCCCTTTAAGTCCCTCTGCAGTGATCAAGAGAGTAAATCCCAATGATGGCAATGGCATCAGGGCCAGTGGCAGTAGGTGGTAGGCATCAATCTCATCTATTCAAACTGAAGCTTTCACCCAGTAGACTTAGACACATCTTCCCCCAGTCCATAGGCCAATCAGTCCTGAGAGGTGTAGGTACCCCTGTTTTGTGTGGAGACTCCCCTCCACAGGGAGCATGTCTCCAGCTTCCAGTAGCTTCCAGTTTCTTTCTGAACTGTGTTTGTGCAGGATCACTGTGTGCTTCTCTGATTAGAAAAAATCATAGAATCATAGAATAGTTTGGTTGGAAAAGACCATTACGATCATCTAGTCCAACCATAAACCTAGCATTGCCAAGTTCACCACTAAAACATGTCCCCAAGTACCACATATACACATCCTTTAAATACCTCCAGGGATGGTGACTCAACCACTTCCCTGGGCAGCATGTTCCAATACTTGACAACCCTTTCAGTGAATAATTTTTTCCTAATATCCAACCTAAACCTCCCCTGGTGCAACTTAAGGCCGTTCCCTCTTGTCCTATCACTTGTTATTTGGGAGGAGACCAACACCCACCTCACTACAACCTCCTTTCAAGTAGTTGTAGAGAGCAATAAGGTCTCGCCTCAGCCTCCTCCTCTCCAGACTAAATAATCCCTGTTCCCCCAGCTGCTCCCCACAAGACTTGTTCTCCATACCCTTCACCAGCTTCCTTGCCCTTCTTTGTACACACTCTAGCAACAAGAAGTCCTTCTTGTAGTGAGGGGTCCAAAACTGAACACAGCACTCGAGGTGCGGCCTCACCAGTGGTAGCACAGGGGCAAAATCACTTCCCTACTCCTGCTGGCCATAGTATTTCTGATACAGGCCAGGATGCCATTGGCCTTCTTGGCCACCTGTGCACTCTGCTGGCTCATGTTCAGCTGGCTGTCGACTAACATCCCAGGTACTGTCCTGGGGGCAGCTCTCCAGCCACTCCTCTCCAAGCCTGCAGCATTGCATGGGGTTGTTGTAACCCAAGTGCAGGACCTGGGACTTGGTCTTGTTAAACCTCATACAGCTGGCCTGGGCCTATCAATCCAGCCTGTCCAGATCCCTCTGCAGAGCCTTCCTACCGTCATGCAGATCAACACTCCTGCCCAGCTTAGTGTCATCTGCAAACTTACTGAGGGTGCACTCAGTCCCCTCACCCAGATCGTTGATAAAGATATTAAACAGAGCTGGCCCCAAAACTGAGCCCTGGGGAACATCATTTGTGACCGGCCGCCAGGTGGATTTAGTTCCATTCACTGCAACTCTCTGGGCTTGGCCATGTAGCCAGTAAAGTTTCTGTGCGTGGTGGTTAAGGGTTTTTGTATGATATTTATTTTATATCATTGTTTTCATGTGCCTCAGGGTTGGCTGAATTATCTTAGAGCCTATAACAGAGGCTAATTACATAGGTACACTTCTTCTCATCCCACTTTTCCATCTTTAAAAGGATGGTGTTTAACTCTTCTGTTAACTCTTCTGTTCTGGCTAAACATATATACATGCATTATGGATGCAATATAATTTACTGATTTTCAGATCTATCTTGATCATTTAGAAGAATACATCACATCCTACATTTCAGCAAAATGCCTTCTTTATGCTCATATGTTTGTCTGCACTTACAGTCATCAGTTAGTTCTCACTTTTAAGGAACACATTGGAAATGATTTTCTCTGATGTCTGCTAGGGCAAAAGAAGGATTTTGCACCAGTTTAAGAGTGACTCAGTGTTTGGTAAAGATTTTTATAGCTGTAGATTCTGGCAGTATTAATTAGAGCCAATTACAATGTGATAGACAAGTTTTGCTGGTTTAAAACGGTTAACAGAACTCCCTCTGTCTCCCTAAAAACCAAATGGAGATTTGATTGCATTTGAATGCCTGAATTGTTAGACTCCTTCAATGTTAAAAATCAATTAATATACTAGGCTATATGCAAATTAAATGAACAGGACTTTACTTAAATAGATAACCAGATGTCCATGTATGTGAATATAGCATTAAGAATGGTACAATATTAAGCATAATAAATATTTTGGGGCTGTTCTTCATGACATTGTTGTTAACACTCTCAGCTTAAAGTTTTCACTCTCAGCTTAAAGTTTTCTGGTCAGACTTTCTATTATTGATACTTAAGTCATTTTTCAATTATCACAGTTGGTAATTTCAGGTTTCTATTTGACTGGAGTCGGTGCTAAGATATTAATTGGAAAAATGAGTATATTTTTAATGAAGTATTTTCTGTCATTATCTGCTCCAGTGGCTTCCTAAATCCCAAACAAAGACATTTAATTAGTGGTTCAGTCTCTCTCTGGTCCAGTAAAGGTTTTAATCAAATACAGTGAATAAAAGCAAGAAAAATAAAAAAATCAGTCAGTGCACGTCCTTAAAGAACATCATTACTTGGTTTCTTTCTCCACCCACAGCTTTTTCATCAAAACCTAGTCTTGTAGTTTTTTGTGAAACAGATGTCAAGAACTATTTTTTGTATAAAATTGAGTAATTGTTTCCTGGCCAAACCTGCTACCAAATTGCTGCTTTCAAAATTCACTTTCTTGAGATGAAGCAATCTTCAGCAGTGTCTTTTCTCAATGGCAGCAAGAAGAAATGTGAGTTAATTATCTAGTGAATCTTAGTATACTTTTCTAGAAAATGCATTTAATATACATTTAATATACGTGTTCTTTAACCATGTATGGCATGCTACCAGGGCCACAAAGTAACTCACATGCTGAATGTTAATTATGCTTTTTCATGTCCTATATGAAACAGTTAAAATAATGAAAACAAACCTGTTAGACTGCATATCTGCATAACATGAATAACTCTAAATCAATTTTTGGTGCAAAGACAGTGAAACTCAGATGACCAAAACCACACTCATCAACTCTCCTTAATTAATCATTCAATTAATTATTTTCAATAGTAGGTGATATCACCAATTTTTAATTACTACATCTTCTTAAACATGGCTGATCTGCTAATTTGACTTTTAAGTTTCTGCATCCTGACCTTCTTTGCTATATGTGGGTTACCAAATCATCATATTATTTGAATGTAGACTTTGGCTATTGTTCCCACTTCACCATGTGCTGTGCTTTCTCGCCACAATACAGTACATTTCATCCTCCTTGAATGCCATCTCCAGAAGCTTCAGTATGCAGAAACCAAAGCTGGAGTCACTAGCCCTGTGCTTGTTCCATACTTTTCAACCTCCTAAGGCAGATTTATTTCTCTACTTCTCCTGATAGCTGTAAATGTAAGGAATATCTAAGCTTTTGTTGCTGTACTATTTCCTCCACTGTGCTATTGGTTTTAAACATGTGAACCATTTACTCAGCTGTAGGAACTGACGTCAGTACTGATTTTTCATGGTGTCAGACCAAAAAGTGTTGTTCATAATTCGATTTTATTCTTTGTGGCATTAAGAAATATGAGCATTTGCTCTCTGAGATCTTATCTAATAGGCCTGATCAAAACTTTTAATTTATTTTTAGCTCTGTTCTTGTTTTATATTTCTGAGACTTTTTTTTGTTTTTTGAGGAAGAGAGAAATTATTTCTGAGATTTCTAGTAAACTGTCTTTTTTTTTTTTCATCATTACGTCTCTCAGCAGGAATATGGCAAAAGAGAAACAATAAGATCCTATCTCCTGTGATACGCATTGAGTGAATGTATCCAAGAATATCAGTTCCTTGGTCTGACCTTTTCAGAGGCAGACTGTGGAGCTCACCAAGACACCCAACTGGTTTCTGTGAATACCTTCAGAAGTACATCCTGTACCATTCATCCACTTGTCTCGGCATGTTTGATACATATCATGGTGCAAAACATGACAAGCTACTTCAGTGTAGGAAAGGAGAGCTGGTGTTCATCGTGTAGCAGAGAATTTTATTGAAAGTATTTGGTAGAGTTCACATACAGCGTTGTCTACTCTACCCTTCTAATCTGCTCATCATCACAGTCCAGTAGTGCCCATGATCTCCTTCAAGTGAGATCACTCACTAAAACATCTCCTGAGAGCCTGGTCATACTTTAAAGTTTTGAAAGCTGAATGTGCTCCATCCTTGGTGTTAGAGCAACACATCTCAGTGTGGACTCAGGGTACTGAATTGTCCTCTTACTGCTTATCTCTCATGCACAAGAGGGTGAGCACACTGCACCTAGACATTCAGCATCCACCTCAGGTATACTTTGTCCAAAAAAATATGGGGGATTCTACAGGACTCGTTAATTTGTTGCACTCTGTAATCCAGGTGTAGATTTTACTGTGCATGTATCCTTCTCCCAAACATTTTCATGAATTATTCCAGCCCCATCTACCCCATAAGCTTGAAACAAGAAGAGTGAAATGAAGTTCTGCATCTGAACTCTTTGTTGCAAATTTGCAGTTGAGGGTGGTAAACCCTGACAGAAAAAGGCCATGCAAAGCTGAGGGAGCAGATTGCCACTCTAATGGAGCATCGTTTCACATTTTGTGATTTTGCTTCAGATAACTTATATGCTTTCGGTACAATAAGACTGTTAATTTACTGCCTGTATTACTTTAATGGCTAAGAATAAATCAGACTCTCCTGGTTGGTCTGCTATCTGAAATTCAGTATGAAAGAGCCACAGCTGAGAATTTTTACCCTTCACAATGACGTTTTCACTCTTCCTTTATCCCTCTGCTTAATTTTATTTTGTAGACAAATCCCTTAAAATAGTACAAAGGTATTGCTCACAAACACATTCCCTTCCCCAAATATAAGGGGCTTTTGTCATCTTCCATCAATATTTCATCATCTTCCCTCAATATTAAGATCAGTGTCCCCTAAGACAACAGTTAGCAGCAACAGTGTGCCACGTGTGTGTGAAAAGTTGCAGAAGCAGTGCCAGAGTGACCTGTATGCCATCCCCACTGGGGCCCCCCTCCTTACTTTAGCAAGTCAAGAATTCACCAAGTAGTTCAGTAAATCTATCATGCTATTTGCTATTCTTAAGTAGTCTTCTGAGGTGTGTCTGGCAGGACTACAAAGAGCAGTGAGATCTGAAGCCTGTTTCATGAATTATTGGATGGTAAGTTGAAAGAACTCCATACTTCTAAAACTAGGTTGGCTTCTTAGGAAAACCTATCATAACCATATGCTGCAACTGCAGCCGTTATGTCCCCTGAGCACAAAAACATATTTATTAATGAATTTCTTGGTGCCCTTTTCAGGAAAGGAAAAAGCAGCAATGCAGAAGCTTAAGATATCTAACTTTTGGGATGCCATGCAGCTTGCTGTGTCCTGACCAAATGATAAAGTTTTTGTAAGACTGTGAGAATTTGAAATAAAAGAGGTAAACAGGTGGGTGGAACTCTTTCTTTAGATTTTGACTCTTTTTTTAGGCCTTTCCTTTTACATGCCTGCAGTATTGAGCCCATTGGAGGCTGATATTTGTCTGGAAACATTCAGAAACTTTAATAATTTAATAATCAAGTACTATTAATAATTGAAAACTGGTGAGAAATAGAGCACAGAAGAAGTGGGTACAAGCTTCCCAGTGAAGGAAACATGGTGACTGATGCTTTTCACTCATCTCACCCCCATGTTGTTTCTAGAAAGAATTAATTTGTTCCATTTACACAACTGTTCATCACAAACCACAAAATTGGTGAAGGGTTTAGAGGGGAAGCCATATGAGGAGAGGCTGAAGTTATTTGGTTCGTTCAGCCTGGAGAAGAGGAGACTGAGAAGAGATCTCATCCTGGTTTATAACTTCCTCACAAGGGGAAGAGCAAGGGCAGGCTCTGATCCTTGTGGGTCCCTTCCAACTCACAACATTCTATGATTCTATAAGCAATTGCTATGGTAATAAATCCCTGCCTCTCAAAGAAAGTAAGATATATCTGTCATATAAATAGTACTTAAAGTAAGTTAAAGCAAGAGGATGTTAAAAAGGGAAATTAAACCAAGGCAAAACTTTAAAAAATGAGAGTACAAATAGGAAATCAACATTGGAAGACCCATCATATGTCAGCGTAAAAACTGATAAAATGGAAAAGAATCTATGGATTTGGGTTTTGCATGTCAGATTTACCTCAAGCAAACTTTCAAAGCTGTACCACTACTGGCAATATTAGCAATTTATGTTTTGTTTTGTTGTTAAAGCTGCTGTGTTGCAGTCAGTTCAACAAGCATTATTTTAAGGTTCGTTTCAGTGCACAATGTTTTTAACTCCGCAGTATATAATTAGAGGAACAGGGATTGCATGTGTGTGTGTCTGTGAAAGCAGGTGAGCAAGTTGTCAGGAGTATGGTAGGCCCAAATGACTGCTCTGCCAAACTCATTGAGATTAAATAATAAAGCTACCAAATACTCAACTGTAAAAGAGAAGTGGTGAATTAGCTCCTGTGCCTTTCAGAGTGTTGTGCAATGGAAGTGGGCAGTTATCTGAGTTCATCTGCCTGGAGAAGAGTAGGCTCCAGGGAGACCTTACTGCAGCTTTTCAATACTTAAAAGGAATACTATAAAAAAGATGGGAACAAACATTTTAGCAGGGCCTGTTGCAGTAAGACAAGGGGTAATGGTTTTAAACTAAAGGAGGGTAGGTTTAGACGAGATGTAAGGAAGAAATTTTTTACAATGAGGGTGGTGAAACACTGGAACAGGTTGCCCAGAGACATGGCAGATGGCTCATCCTTGGGAACATTCAAGGTCAAGCTGGACAGGGCTCTGAGCAACCTGATCTAGTTGAAGATGTCCCTGGTCACTGCAGGGGGGTTGGACTAGATGACCTTTAAAAGACCCTTCCAACCCAAACCATTCTATGATTCTATGATTTGTCCTCAAAACAGAAATGAGAATAACATAATTTAATTCCCTTCTTTCTCTGCTAGAATTTCTGGTACTTAAGTTTTCACTTCCTGAGCTTCATGTTACTGTTTACAGGACAAACCCTCAAGTGCTCCCATCTATAAGCTCCCAAAGTTTTAACTCCCGTAGCATAAATGTACTAAAACTCTGCTCCTAGAATCCCTTCCCTGCCCAAGATTCAGTCAAGAAGAGTTGACTTTGCAAGGGACCTCTGGAGGTCATTTGGTCCAATCCTGCTACTCAAGCAGGGCCACCCAGAGCTGGTTGCCCAGGACCTGCCCAGATGGCTTTTGAATACCTCCAAGGTTGGAAACTACATGACCTCCCTGGTCAACCTGTGCCAGTGCTTGCTCACCCTCACAGTGAAAAAATGTTTCCTGATGTTCCAGAGGAGCCTTCTGTGTTTCAGTTTATGCCCACTGCCCCTGGTCCTGTCAATTACCTTTTCAATGGTCCTGGGCACCACTGAAAAGAATCTGGTTTCCTCTTCTTTGCACCCTCATTTTGAGTATTAATATAGATTGATGAAATCTCACTGAGTCTTCTCTTCTCCAGCCTGAACAGTTCCAGCTTTTTCAGCCTCTCCCTATGTAAGTGATGTTCCTGTCACTTAATCATCTTTGTGGTCCTTCACTTGACTCTTTCCGGTAGCTCAGTATCTCTCTTGTACTGTGGAGCCTCAGAACTGGACCCAACATTCCACTTGTGGCCTCACCAGTACTGAGGAGAGAGGAAGGATCAGTTCTTCAACCTGCTGACAGCACTCCTATGCAGCCCAGGATACTGTCAGCCTCTTTGCTGGCTCATGTTCAACTTGCTGTCCACCAGGACCCCTAGGTCCTTTTCTGCAAAGCTGCTTTTCAGCTGGTAAGCCTTTAGTAAGTAGTGGTACGTACCCTTCTGACAGCAGAACTGCACCCTCTTCCTCACCACAGTCCCCACACTCATCCCATTATCTCCTCCCACCCCTCAGCTGCTGCTCCTACTTAGACTTCTCTCCACCCCTTTGCTTTCAGCCCCCGTCCTCAGCCCACATGTCTACTGTCTGCAGTTGGTCTGTAACTCCCTTCCTTTCTATTTTAAAATTGCTGATAATTCTTCCTTCCTCCCCCACCCCTGGACTCAGATTAGTCTCCAGCAACCATTTGTCATTGATTCTACCTCCTTTCCTGACTTTCCCCACAGGAAAAACAGAAGCTGGCTCCAGGCTGTAACTATGAAATATCTGCCTGGATGTATTCAGAGGAAAGAAAAAGAGCAGCTGTCTGGGAAAAAAAAAAAAAGATGAATGATAGCCTGTATTATACAAGTAGGCATTTTCTTGTGAGCTAATAATTATTCTCATCAAGGCATAATCTGTACAAAACTGACTGGAACTGTCTCAATTAGGAATGAATGCCAACACAAAGTTTGAAATACTCAGAGATTTAATACAATTTTATTTCTTTTGTCCTATATCTAGTCCTACAAATAAGGATTAATGCCCTTGGACAAAAGCGGGCAAAATACTTTGCAGTATTTTTAACTAGCTTTTCTTTCAGTATGCAGCAAATCCTGTCAGTCTCTTAAGTGAGGCAAGCACATGTACTGAGTTACCTGCCACTTTGCCAAATGAGCCTTTCTCTCTCATTCCTGCAAATCACTCCTTCTCCAGCAGTCTACTCAAGAACACAATATTTAACATGAAATTAAAGCATTTATAAAGGAAAGCCAAACTGTCCTAAAATTTAGGACTCTTCAGTTTCCCTGCATACTCCAAAAAATACAGATCATTTTCATTCAGCTGTATGTTACTTCCTTTTCAGTTCGAAAACAGGATGATTTTCCAGAGAAAAAATAATCTCTTTTGAGCCAATTGGCTCAGAAGTTTAAAATATAGAATTCAGAAAAAGTAAATTGCATATGATTTTGATTAGAAAAGAGCTTTTTTATCAAATTCTGTTAAAACATGACATGGTGGGCACAGGAATGTAGAGGATAAAACAACAAAGGAAATTCCCCAGTAAATCATCAAGTTTCTCAGATCAGTGCTGTTAAATCACAAACTGAGTAAATCACACATATAATGAAAGTGTTGTTTGAGTCTTTCACTTTTTGTGCTTTTTTCCTCTTGTTCAGGGCTAGGGAATGCAGAAGACAAAATGTAGAATATAGAGGAGCAGAACAGGCAGGAACGGTTATGATAAGTTTGTAAATGTGTGCAGACTGAGTTCATAGCAAACCTGCAGAGTAGGGTGAGAAAGAAGCAATGACAGGGAAAAGGCCAAAGTACAAGATACGCCTGTAGTTGACAAATGTATATGGCTGTTGTTAGGCATAAAAAACCAATGAAACCAAGAAAGTAGATTAAATCAACAACAGATAATATGCAGATGGGGAAGAGGTAACAGAACTTGGGAAGACTTGCCAGAGCAGACAAAATAATATGGAGTTTCAAGTCTGACTGCACAGGGACAAAAGCTTAATTTCAGAAGGAAGAAACCAAGCAGAAATTAATATATGTAGCTTTCCAAGTGTAGTCAATGGAAAAACAAAACAAAACAAAACAACAAACCAAAAACCAGACTGAGTTTTATAGGAGACTAAAGCTCCTTCATTTGATGTTGAAAATACATAAAGTGTTTTCCCAACATTTTGCTATATTTGTTTTTAGATTGTCATTAAAAATTGTTACAAGGTGTTTCTTTGTGTTCCATATTTTCATGTCTTCTTCCTTCTTAATGTGAACTCTGCTGAAATGAGATCTTTTAACAATGAAAATAGCATTACCTATTTGACATGAAGAAAACAGTTATGGAAGTAAATTTGTTAAGAGTATTTGAATCATCCTAAATCAATAGGTCAATGAGATTTTTTTTTTTTCTTTTAATCACTTTTGATTTCTAGATACTTCCCATGTTCCTGGGATTTATTTAACTTAATATAATGGATGAGGACTGAGCTTTCCAGTAGGAATGCCTGTCATCTCTCTGGATGATGCTCTCTACCTACACTCTATTTTTAAAATAGAAAGTGTGATGATTGGGAAGACATAAACAATTCCAGTAAATGTAGTCTCATGCAATCTTGCATCACAAAATCATTGCCAGTAACACCAATAAATCAGTATAATCAGCACAACAACTGTACACATGATGACTTTAAAATTTGAAGGTTTGTGTGTTTAATGCTTGTGAAAAGAAGCACAATGCAGTGTCCAAAACTCACATCTTTAATTTCTCCACAGGAAGGTTACATAGAGGGAGCCGGAGCACAGGTGACTTAACAGTGATGTGACCAATTCTTGGGTGCTGATTACCTGTTATTCCCATCTTGTGCTTGACATTACCTTCAAACTGAGGATATAAAGACACAGGTCTTTTGTTTTCACCAGTTTTGGCCTTCTAGGCCTCCTCAGCATAATACGGACATTCCCAGAGCTGCAGACCTTCTGCTGTGTTTAACAGAGCCACATGCTGTAACACAGCCATCCAGAATCTCCCAGGATCAATAGCAGCATAACTGTGGAATATAAAGTGCCCATCACCTATTTTCTACGTCACATTAATAGTGTGCTTTGCTAGTGCGATATTGGCTGATGCTTGGGGTGTTCCTGCAGCTGGATGTAGACTTCTGTACTTGTTGGTTTACAATTTCAGCGTGATTCTGTTGACAAGGGAAGGACACAGTTTCAACCCCTTGAGCACTTCTGTCCTCTGCCCTCTTGCTTTGTGAGGAGGCATATTCTGACTCTTCAGAGACAGAAGTGCCATCCTAGCTACTGGAATCATCCCACTGGCTACTGGTTGGAGGCTACAACCCCTTATGAGTGGCACACAACCCAGAAGCTGAACTGAAGGAATTAATCCTAAACACACCTATAGCCTCTAAAGGTTTTGCAAGTTGATCTACTTTTTCCTCCACAAGGGAAAGATAATAAATTACAAAAAGAAATAAACAATGGGGACAACATAACATTTTTTTAAGATGCTGCTTTTCTCAACACTTCTATTTTGATACCTAGGCTCATGAGCAATTCTCAGTTTATCCCTTTGCTGACTATTGCATCATTTTTCTCAATTAGAGTGTTCTACTGGAGCATTGAAAGCTTATGTTGCATTTTTCCCATTATTTCACTTCTATGAGGAGAAATTTGAGATATTTGACTGTGAAGAGGTTAACAAGAGAGTGAATTTTCTATTTATCAACAAGCAGAATTAAGGGAAGCAGTCCCATGGCCTTTCATTCATCTGTTTTAGCTCTGTCAGCTGAGATTCAAGATGTCATAACTAGTAACAGAGAAAACATATAATTCTTTATTTAAACTGTCAGAGATCCAAAAATATTAAAGAGTGTGTCATAATATACTGGATCAGAAAAATGTATGTGGATATATCTGGAAAGCTAATGTTTTAAACCATTTGACAAAATACTGAAGAAATACTTAAAGCCTAGTGATGAAGTTTGGCACTTGATGGCCAAACTAGTTTAGTGTCCAGAAACTCTCATTTCATTGTTTCAGATCCTGTCTTGCTTCATAATAAGGTTTCCTAGTGCCTTTTCAATGGTCTGTATTACTGTGAAAGATGCTAGAACAGTTCTACTGGTTTGTTCATCATTTAATTTATGCACAGTGTTAGGTATGTTCTACTATAAAAAGAGTGGCTGTACTCCAAGGCAAGAGGGTGTCTCTTTGCTTTTCAGTGACTGCTGTGTTTCAGATTGAGTGGAGGTCTCTGGAGAGCAGGAGACACTGCTTCCCTTAGAGCTTACCTTAGAGCACAAAGCATGGGGAGGCTTCCAGTGTGCTGGTAAGGATGAGATCTACAACACCAGGGAGATGTTGGGAGGCTGGAGAACATGGAGAGGGGAGGAGGGGGAAGGTGTCTTCTTGTAGGACAGGGTAGGCTCGGGTCAAGCTTTAGAGCTGACTGCAAAGAAGAGACATTCCTAGAAAAGCAGAGGTGGTTGTGCATGGTATGCTCAACTCAGGAAACTACTGGAGAGGAGCTGGACTGCAAAACACCACAGGAAAGGCTGTTTCACGGCACAGAGAATCCCAGAGAAGGCACTGGGTTCTGTGCCAAGCAACGAAGCAGAGTGGCATTTAATAATTGTCTGCTTATGAAATCTGACTTAAGAGTTCAGAGGAATTTGACTTTTAGGTAACTCCTTTATGGGAATGCTTCTGCCTCAAATTGGTACTCCATCATGACTAATTTACTTTCTGCTCCTGGCATGCATACTTATGAAACTGCGTCCACATTATCAAAATACAATAATAGGAACATTTACTTGTCAGCTGAACAAAGCCAAAAGATTCAATGGATGTGAAAACCAAGCATGTTGTAAATATAAATAAGGCCAGGGCTGGAGAGGTTTGATGTACTGCTGCCATTTTGTGCCTGGCCATCTGTAACCATCAAGGGAATATTTGTGCAGAAGTACTATATTCACAGTACAAAATTAAATCTGAATGCATTTGTTCTAAAAAATAAAATAGGTTCCTCTTTTTTCCTTTGCCAGAAAATCGTGACAGACAATTCTGCCTCTAAGGAGATGAGCTCCCCTGAAGGAAGGGAAGGCAGCCTAACTGAGGGTAGAAAGTATTAGCAATTGTACCAAAGCAGAGGGTGGAGGGAAGCCAGCAATGGTATATAGCAGGAAAAGGTGGGTCTGTGAAAGAAAGGGCAGATTTTATGGATTTACGTACTCATGGTTAGGAAGAGGCTCATTCATACGTGCTGGCATGCTGGCATGTTAGAAAGTGTGTGAGTAGTGGAGGGGTGACAGCAGCATACTTATATGCTTGAAGGACAGTGAGCTATTGCTCAATGCTGTTGGTGATAGTTACAATTAAGCTTTCCTTTCAGGGTAGGACAACTTAAATAAACCCTCCATATTTATGGAGTTCAGCACAAGGGATCCTTGAATGGGATGTCCCTAGAGACTGTCAGAACGCAAATCACTGCAATAGCTCATCAAATCTGAAGCAACATAATGAAAAATCATACCTTTGCAAGCATTTTCCACAGTACAGCACAACCAAATATGTGTTTCGCTATATGTTCTGACAGCAAAAAGCAGTATTTATCATTATTATTCAGATCCTCAGCATTATTGTCTCTGTCACAGAATTATTAGGAGGCAATGAACCTAGGCACAAAATGAATAAGGTAAGCTGTGTATGACAATACCTCCTCCTTTAAGAACATGAAATAAATTCTGATCTGACAGGACATTAGAAAATTATCTGCAATAGCCACTAATAACTGTATTCCTACCTAAAGGGTCTGAAAGCTTAATTTTTTATGCTATAATGATAACTAATTATTCTCTATAACATTAAGAACATTCCTTTTCTGTCTGCACTAATGCTAAGGACACCAACAAGACAACAGCATATTCGCAGTTCCGTTTTTTTTTCCTTTATGATGATAGCAAATGATTGAAACATGTTGATTAAATATTTGGCATCAGAGGACCAGTTAGGGAAAAATGGAAACTTTTGACAGACAAGGCTCAACTTCTCCACAGGAACAATGAATTTTTTGGTCAGAACGGCACATTTTTTCTAATTTATTTCTTTCTCTTGTTATTCATAAATAGAGACACAGAGTCGTAGAAAGATTTTGTTTGAAAGGGACTCCGAAGGTCTCTAGTCCCACACCATCTTTGATTAGAGCCAAATTCAAAGCTATGTGAGGTTGCTTAAAGCCTTGTTCAGGTGACTTTTGAAACCTTCAAAGGATGATGACTGCAAAACCTTTCTGGACAACCTAATATTTACAAAGATACATAAATATGTATTTATTTACATGAAGTGGAATAAACAATTGCACATGAATGCCACCTCCCTTTTTTTTCTACTTCTTGTTATTTACTTACCTAAGAATACTACTGTTATGATATATGAAGCTTAGCAGATTCAAACTGAAGAGTTGTTTCTCTTTTAAACAAAAAGAGGATCTGTGTCTTAGCTTTTACAAGTGTCCAGCTTTCCTTTGAAGAGAATATTCTTCATAGCAGCATAGGTCCTAGTGACAGATGGGCACTTTTTTAACAATCTGGACTTTTCCAGTTTTTTTAGCAAACTAGCCAGCTCTTTTTCTGGCTGACAGTCCTGACTTGCTGTCATTTGCCCTTGAGCATCCTCCTCATCCTCTTTTTCTGGGTAAGGGTCAAAGTCTCCAGTCAGTTCCTCCCACCCCAGCCTAAAAATAAATCACTCACCCAGTTCTCTGGTAAGATTTGATTTTATAAATAATAATTTCTTTTTTTTCAATAATATGTCTTTTGCTACTGCTTGTTCTTCTGCACTTATTTTATAGATATGGTATTTGTCAATGCCAAACACAGAGGATACCATACACACTAGACAGATAGCTTCTCACCTGTGTATTTATATGGATTCAAATGCAATGCTTGGACATAGCTTTAATTTGCTGGAGGATCAAGACAGGTTTTTCTCTTGTCAGAAAGTCCTTTGCAGCTGGAGCTCTCAAGTAGCTGAATTTTTCCTCCCTAACAGAAAGAGGAGTGCCTGCAATGACAAACACTCCTTCAGAGTTTATCTAAGATCTCAATGGAAGTTTAACAGGTGTGTGCTGCCCTGGATGTGCTTGATTTGAGCAGGAAGGGTTAACGTGGCATTTGGCTACTTCCACATCTTAAAAAAATCAGGCCTCAGCTGGCCATACCGTGTCCAGTTACAGATAAACAACGTCATTTTCATTACAAACAGAGTTACCACACAGTGTTATCTACTTCTGTGACTTTTTTTCAGGTAGGTTATTTTGAAAGGACTTGATGCTGACACAGAGAGTGAATTGTAAATTGACACTAGATATTATTAGATATAGTTGGGTACAAAATGGCACTTGAGATTGGAAGCCTGTATTAGGTTGCAAATTCCAAGGACTTTTTAAGACATCCGTCATGTCCTAAATACCATGCTCTACCTGGGGTATATATTATCTGTTGGGAGCTGTTAAAAGGGTCTCAGAGCTGGAATTTGCAGGAATCTTAAGAGGCAAAATTAGGTCAATAAAACTATGTTTTATATCTATCAAAATCAGACTACTAATAAAAAAGCTATGTGAAAGTGCATGTTGTTGAAGTTAATATTTTTTACTGTGTTTAATCTGACTCCAAAAAGGAACACTAATTCGTTGAAGACTGTGGATTGGTAATCTATTGTCTATATACCATGTAAAAACATATTTGTTCGCAATGATCACTATGTTCTCTTGTCTTGGAATTAAGAACGAATTATTATATTTATGGATGTTTGCACTCCTTTTAGTTAACAATGGCTACTGATGCATATTCTTTATCTTCGGATACTTAATTGATCTTTATATGGTATCTCTGTCTTGTCCATTTATCACTCCATTCTCCATTCTTGTGAAGGATGTGTTTCCTTTCTCAGACCTTGTCAACATTTAGATTGTGAACATGTAGATTCTGTTAGCGCATGAGGTTAGAAAGCTACATAAAGTTTTCCTTTTTATTTTGACAGTAGAGTCAAGTTGTATAATTTTAGAAGAAGAAGACATGAATGCTGTCCCAATCACCTACGTTTTGGCAGAAATCCTAGTGTCAAACAGGCAGTCTGGTCTGTATCAAGATTGTTGTTTACTTTGTGCCATATGGAGAAAATTCAGATAATTTTGCTTTGTAATCATTTGACAGTTCTTGCATTTTTGCAATACTAATTCAGTGCTGAAGCAAATGCTTAAATTACATTTTAAGGGAAAGGTAAAAAATTATTTCAGTTCTATTATCTGTTATTAGCTTAGTCTCATTTTTCCTTTCATCTTTCCACTTAAAAATAAAAATGTTGGTTTTATGTTCTGTAAGTTGGTAGAAAGACTGTGAAAAAACATTGATCAGATCTGTTGAGATTACATTTTCCAAGACATATTTTACAAATATGCATTTCAACTATTAGCATCAGTTTTCAATTAGGCTATAAGAAACAAATAAAAAAGGAACTGATTGAAAAAGTTCTGCATTACTCCAATTCACAGAATTTTAATAACAATTTTTCATTTCCTATTCACGCCTTATTAGAGTACTTTTAAAATCAAAATCCTTCACAGGGAAGAAAAAAAAAATGCATAAGCTAGAAATATCAATATGATAGAGTTCTTTTTTTGCCTGAAAAAAATCCCGGTTCACAGTGAAATCAAGCAAAGAAGACAGCTCTGAATAATAAAATGAATCCTTTAGGCAAATGGTTAAAACCAGCTTGGTTGGATGGTGCATAACTGAAAACAAGTGCTTGTGTTTGTATGTATCAAAATTATATAATTCTCAGGACAAATACCTGATATCAAACTCTGCTATTTGCTTTTTCTTGTTCTAATAATCTATGAAAACCTTCCTTCTGTAATATAATATTTTCAGACAAAGATTCTGTAGAATCAAGACAAATGGCCAGTTATGAGATGCATGCAGCTTGATTTTGTTCAGCCAACCTTTCATACTTTCATGCTGGGGGAGTCGTGCCCTGGTTTGACACAATAAATGTGCTAAACCAGCCTTAGAGCTCTTCTATTTTCCAGTGGCAATACTTGTTCACAGGGACTTTTCTGACTGTCAGAACCACTGAAGCATAGTGTATATTGGTCATATTTTTTTCCTATCCCCCCTACACCCTCTCTGAAGGGTTCATTGAACAAAATGAGGTCAAAAGCTGATGATACAGACCCAACAGCTTCCTCATATTCAGCATCTGGAGGTGTTGCTTCTGTAGAGGAGTCAGCTGTTGACTGGGAGAATTTTAATTTCTATATCCTGTTGAGTATACAAGGTACAACTGACACAGAACAGAGCCAGGTTCACGGCCAGTTGTTAATGTAACTATGTGAAAGGTTCTTGCTTTGCATTACACAATGCATCTATAAAGCAGAACTTGAGAAAACATAATGCATAAAATGGTTGTTACTAGTACAAGGTGAAGGATGGTAAAAATCACAAAGCTGTTCCTCCAGTAAGCCAAATACAAACCTTTTCCTGGCTTCGTATTTTTCTACATTCCCGCTTCCATCTCTCTCCTTGTTTCTGCTGAAGTATCTAATGTGATGCTTTGCAGCATGTCACAATAGCTCCTCTCATGACTCTCCCTGCACAGGAACTTCACAAATCTGATTTCTCAGCTTTTTCCATTGACGTTTAAAATGTTGTAGATCTAATTGTCTTAAGTCTACATGACAGTTCTGGAACTTCGATGGCATGTAATCATTATTGCTAGTGTTGTTAATTTCAGACAGCTGAATCACATCACACTACCTAGAAAGTCATGCAGTCATCTTCCCTCAACAGGAAGTCATATTCATTCCCTTGCTGGGAATCCCTGAGCAACCTGATGTAGCTATGAAGCTAGTCCTGTTCAGAGAAAGTTCAGTCTAGAAGACCTCCAGACATCATTTTCCACCTGAATTTTTCTATAACTTTAACCTGAAAGACTGGCACTGAGTGTATGTAATATTAACAACATTATGCAAAACAGCAATGTGGAGTGGGAGGACTGTTAAAAGGCTTTGACTGTTGCATAGAAATTGTACCAATTCTGCAGTCCTTTCTTTTTCAGTGCGTTCAAATACAGCTTAAGGTTAATTTTCCTAATACTATCGTGTTCCTAGTATAGACATAACAATATGCAGACTCATAGTTAGGAAACTGCAAGACAAGAGACTAACGCAAATCTTTGCAGCTGTGGCATTCAGAAACATTTATCAGTTTATAATTACTGAAGTAAGTAATATGCCTTTTGTCAAATTATTTTCAGCAACCATGAAAAATGCATAACCAAAAGAAAGGAGTTTAAGCTTTGAAGACAGCCAGCCCCCATGCACAGCAGTTGTGTGAGGAAACAGATTGCTTCTCTAAAGCAGATGCTACTAAAAAAAAAAAAAAAGGATAAAAATATTCTTAGATGTGTGGTAGGAGGGTACCAGAACTCTGTGTGTTTGAGGCATAAATTATCCCCACAAAGACAGCAATATTCTCTTAACATTGGGATCTTGTATAATTAATTACAAATGCGTGTAAAACCTTCTTTTTTCTTTTACATAAACATAGAGACAACTAAGTCAGGTTCAGCTCTAGTTTAGTGGCACTAATAATTAATAGGCAATGTTGTTGCCACTTGAATGTTAATTGTATAACAAGTATTAAGTAGTAGTTGTTTATCTGGAATTTACAGATGCTATATACTATCTTCTCTTAAAAGGCCAGTGTAAGGACAGCAGGGAGAAGTATGGTTTCTCTTTCTGGATTTTTGGAGGGCTGGGGCTGGAGAGTTGGGAACCTGCAGCATACTGTATGCTAAGAAACTCCTGGAAAGAGTAGAGCTTGGCACAGAAATAATTTCTCACAGACCCAGAAGGCTAACACAGTATTTGCTGCAACTGGAAATCTGGTGAAGCCTCTTAGAGCAGAACTGGAAGGCACTGTGAAAGTAGACAGTAGGTAGAAGGAGGCATGTTTACAGACCTTTCTGTTCAAAAGATCTTTTGCTCTAATGGCTGTTGTACTAGCCTATTTTCCACAAGTACTTAAGATGTTCAGGTTAAGGAATGGTACAGACAGAATCATGTCAGAAGTCTGGCCATTTCACATGGAGGTAGGAAACAATGTCAATCCCTAACATAAATGGGTATCTCTGGAATGCTGTGTAGTGCCCTACTAGCAGGGAAATCCTGGCTGTATTGCACTCCACCATATCCATGGAAACATTTCAGCATGTTGCTTTTGCCACAAGCGAGGGAGTAACAAAATGCCTGAGTGGGAATGCTGTCTTTGACTTTGCACATGTCCTTGGAGAAACATGTTCAACCCAGCCTGTGGGACAGAATTTATCCCCTTTTCTGACTGAGAAAACACCTTAACTTTGAATCACCCTACAATTTTTAAGTGAACAGAAGC
The DNA here is from genome assembly GCF_000700745.2 of Antrostomus carolinensis. Classification (NCBI taxonomy): domain Eukaryota; kingdom Metazoa; phylum Chordata; class Aves; order Caprimulgiformes; family Caprimulgidae; genus Antrostomus; species Antrostomus carolinensis. Next base: position 46,645 of record NW_010309833.1, on the reverse strand, counting down.
ACCTGTTGCCCACATCAGTTAACTCTAGGCAGTACTGAACAAAGTGAGCATGCAACTGTTCTTTATCTCTCCAAAACTCCTGTCTCCAATATACATGTTAGTGAAATTATTATGGTTGCATTATTGCTTGATAAATAACACATTTCTCCATGTAGGTAAGTGGAAAGAATAAAGAAACAGATTAGAACATAGTTCCATTACAAAGACACTTTATTAAACCTAACTTTTTTCCTCACCTGTTCCTCAGAAGCAGGAAAAAAACCCTGGGGACCTTACTAATGTCAGAGCTATTCAAAGACTGCATCCTTTGAACAACCATTTGAGTATGGAATATGCATCAACAGACCTCAAAGTGCATGCTAAAAATATTTTCTTTATCATAATCTCTCAAATCCACTTAGATTTCTGAAGAAAACTTCTCTGAGGTCTGACAGTATGGTTGATGCACAAATTCACAATCTGTAGCAGTCTAGGTATCACAGAATAGCTCACTGTAAGTGAACTTTGGCCTGCTTCACATGACAGACCCTTAACTGTGCTTAACTGTGCTTCATTCCAGAACACAACATCCTCTGGGCACACATTGGGCTTTGAATGCCATGCCAATCTAGTGAACTACCACTGAGTTTTGCATTACCTGAAAATATTCACAATTGTAAAAAGTTGACAGTTTTATTATTAATACATAATTCTGCAGAGGCAAGCATGTGTAGGTGCTCTCCTCAAAAAAGTTTAGGGGACTGTAACAAAGAGATGCATTGAAATTAGTGTTCCTTGAATCAAAAAAGAATTTGTCAGACTTGCTGGATTGTAGAAAGGAATCTTTTGTTGGTAGTTGTGCTGCAGTGAAAGAGTTACAGATGTGAAATAGGAACCTCCAACTTTATTTAAATAAAAGACAATGAGGCTGCAGCATACATATGGTAGAGAAAAAAAATATAGCTAAAGACAATGACACCTTAAAAAGTAAAATCCCACCACTTGTTATCTCCACAGGTTTACTGATACAGAAAAGAAGGACTTTTGATCAGAAATCAGCTAAATCCATGATCAAACTCAGTTGAAATAATTTCATTCTCTCCTAAGATTTTATTTTCTACTACAGCCTTGGGAGCAGCTATGTTTTTTCATCTTCACATGCATCTTTTAGATGTATATATGTGGTGGGTTAGCCTTGGCTAACAACCAAACTCCCACTCAGCTGCTCACCAATTCCACCACCACCAACCCAATGGGACAGGGAGAGAAAATAAGAAAAAACTAGAATGAGAAAACTTGTGGGTGAAAATAAAGACAGGGACACTGCTTAGCAATTACTGTCACAGGCAAAACAGACTTGACTGTCCAAAAAGTAATTTATTGCCCATCTCTTTTATAGATTTGGGCAGCGAGAAATAAAACCCCAAACATTAAAACAACCCCTTTACTCCCTAGTTTCACAAGCTCAATTTCACTCCTTTAGACTCCTCTACCCCAGTAGTACTTAAGAAACTCCACCAATCACCTACTGGTATATTTATTTTTTCAGCAGCATCTGCTGTATCCTCCCCTTTGGCAAGCACCTTACCTGTCCTGTAGCTCCTGTACTAACCATCTAATTCTGTTACTTATTCAGACCTTTTTGAAAGAGGGTCCTTCAAGTGAGACACACATCCATCTTGTATTTGGTACTTCTGAAAAGAGAGGGGGAAAAGCATGCCGATGAACATGAAAGGTAGACAGACGTCTGACTGCCATTAAGTTGAAATCAATTGTATAAATGAGTAATCTTTGAAATCCTGTAAACTTTTGTTTAAATTCCTTCTATTTTTTTCTGACAGTGAGTTAATTCCATAGCTTAAATTCTACATGGTATTTTAAGATACTCTTTTTTTAGTTTTAACTGTGATATCTTTTGATATAATAATTTCATATTCAGCATATAATGAGTACTTTTCTTTACAACATCATTCATACAATACATTGTTTATGTCACATCTAAATTATCATCCACTTTGGTAAAATTCTCTGTCCAGACACTCACAGATAATTCTAGGAGTCCTTCACAAATAAAGGGCATACAGAAGAGATAGATGCTAACAGCAAGTATTGTTAATATTTCTTTAAAAAATAATCTGTAATATGTTTTTTCATTGGTCAGATTTATAATCTTCTTAACCTGCATATAGTTGGTGGGGTTTTTAAAACAGGCACCACTTACCATCAACTTAAAATTAGAAAAAGATAAATATTTTGTGGTACTCATTACTTTTTTTAAAAAAAAATTATTTTTTTCCTCAGAGAGGTGTAAACTGATGAAAGGAAATATTCCAAAACAGAGTTCCTAATCAACCTGTTGAATATACTGCCAAAACACCCTCAAAAATCCTTTACTGAGATTAAGAACTTGGTTGAATTCCAAGGCTAGCCACATATCTATGAATTCATCTCACCCCCACTGTGACTGTCACATCATGAAGTCAAAGTATCTTACTCTACTAATGTTTGACAAGCACTCTAAGCTTCTCCACCAAATAGAAATAATCCCCTAAGGGTTTTTCTGATTGACCTCTCTATCACATACCTATTACTGACAGCCTCTTTAGACAGCTTCAAATTTTGAAATTACTTCTTAAACAATAAATGAAGCAGGGATTTGGATGCTCAGCTATCTCGCACTCCTTTCTCTAGTGAGTAATCTATTTCTAAAGCAATTAACATCACCTACAAAAGATAAAATATCACAAAACTGTGTCCAAATTCTTAAAAAATGCCTGGGAAAAAGTGCACAGAGAAATGGGGAAACATTCCTTAACATATGAAGCAGCACATCTCACCACCATCTCAGAACTGTCATGTCTTTGCCGTAGGGAACAGGAAGGAGAACAGAAAATATTTGCGTGTTATGAAAATGGATCTGGAAATTATTTCTAACTGGTTTCAGTAGGTACATTTTTTTCAGTACACAGAGTTGGTACCAAACAACTGAACCTTCTGTTGAAGTTACTTTACCTGCCTTCGGTATTGGTTGGATTAGTAAGAATTTTGTTTGTGGCTGACAGATAATCATACCCAAAGTCATCAGAGAGATGTCTCAGAGTTCTGTCTACTGAAGTAAAACGCTTATTTGGTAGTGTCAACTGAATACATCTTCATTTAAATTGATTGAAATGCATTTAACTTCTATAAGTACTGGCCTTATTTGTTCTGGAAGCATGGCTAAAGCCAATTTGAGATAATGTTCCTTCCAAAATGTAGCCATTACATCTAGCTTATTAAAGTTAATCTATTGTTATTGATTTTGGTTTTGTGCCACAATGGTGAACACATCAGTCCCCATTTCTGAAAGTTTGAGACAACTCTTTGGTATCACTTAAAGAGCTTCTCCGAATCAAGATTTTTAACAGGACATTTATCAATATTATTTTTCTTTCCTTAGCTCACAACTGTGATACTTGGGACTAAGTTAAATATGTAAGCAAACATACACAGTTTTATCTCATACTCATAGGGATAAAGGAAAGCTGTTTTTTAACAAAAGGAAGAAAAGGAGATAGTTTATTTTCTTGCAACTGCATGTCAATACAAAGTATAATATGAATTCAACAGGTCATGAAGTGTACCTACTTCATCTTTCTTGTACTCCTTCCACAATGTGCAGTGCTTTGGTCTTCTCATTCTATAACCTCTTGATCTCAGCTGCACTGTACTGATCATGCAAGGCAGATATCAATAAAACAGAAAATAAAGTTTTTTGTTCTGAGAAACCATGAGCTCCTGTAGCAGATAGTACTTTAGAATATGTTTTAGTGCTTACAAAATATTAGCAATTGTGTACTCAGCCTACAGTGCCTTCATTATACTGCTAACAGACAGCACTGCACAGCTTGGGGGAGTACAAAAGGAGAATGGATAGTGCTTTTCCTACTGCATTTTAGAAGCCTGTGTTAACAAGTCTTCTACATGTTTCTGAAAATGGAAAGAGCCTGGTAGTATAGCTGAGCACTGATGAGAAAAGTGTTGTTCAAAACCCAAACTAGAATTCTTGATATTCCAAGTAGCTTTCCTGAAGAGCAGGCAGTTGCTTCTGTTTCAGAAGGCCAAGTGGAATGGCCATATTTTTTGGGGAATTAAAAATGTAATCTCTCATCATTTTTTTTTACTATTTTGGTCAAACAATATCTTGAAACATATTTTGTTTCAACAACACTCTGCTTGCTACAATTGACATTCATTCATTATTGCATCCAGTAGCAGGAAAAATCCAGCCACTAAGATTTTCACTGTAGGTGCCTCCAGGAAGGTCACCAGTATTCAACACCAGTCCAAGTTTCTTCATCCATTTCAGCTGCCCTGTGTGCACTTCCTCATCAGATAATCTGAAAAAGGGAGGACCACAGGCATGCTATTGCTATAATCCCTCATAAGTATATTCTAGAGATGGGGGAAAAAACATTTGTAAGTGCAGGACAAGAAATTCCAGAGGCTGTGTTCAGAACTGAGTGATGACTCTCACACAGTAGATTCCTTACTGGCTGCAGAACTGATTTGTGTACTTGGGATGCTGAGTATTGGGAGACATTCTGCCAGATGAAGAACCTCCTCTGCCCCAAGTTATGGGAGAGAACAGTGTCTTTTCCAAGGGCACATATCAGTAATTTAGAGCAACAAAAACACGTCTGTATTCTAGAAATAGACACTGAAAGGAACAAGAGTTGGCCAAGTATAGGGATGAAGTATGAGAGACAGACATCTCTAAGTATCTGTTCATGAGGTGGGCCAAGAGTGGGGCTATAACTGTTTTACTACAGGACTAGAAGAATTAAGTTGAATGCTGTTACCTAAAACTGGCATAGATTTTGCCTCTGTTCATTTTTATATTTGTGTAGAAATGCTTTAAGCTCTTCCAGTGTGCAGCTAGGATGCCAGCTTTTGCTGGCTGGCTGTGTTTGCTGTTTGCTGGAGGTCACGGTACATGCCATCTTCAGAACTAGGGAGTGGGAATGTTTGCAATATCTTTTGGAAACTCCAAAATTTGAAGAGAGAATGGCTGAATAGAAAGTGTCATGGTGTGATGAATCATGCATGACTTCCAAATACAGCACAGATGCCTGAGTATTCAAGTGAGATTGAAGGGTCTTTTTCACTTGGAATGAGGCCCTGGAAGTTTAGGCTAAAGTCTATTGGATATCTGGGGGAATTTGCCACCTCTCTCAGGGAAGCTTCCCTGCATTTACCTACAGGAATCCGTTTGCTCTTCGAGTAACTCTATAGGAAATAAGAAACAAATTCAAAGAGAAAGAGGGTTGTATTTTGGGACCCAGGTGGATCACTATGAAAGTGAAGACTTCTGTACAATCAGTTCATATATTGTTACTAAAATTAATATAGTGCTTTAAGTAGCTGAAAGAAGACATTTTTATGCAGAAATACTAAAAATGTTGAGTATATTTGCTACCTTATGTGCTTCTCTGATGTCTATATTAGACTCTCATCTTTTATGTTCTGGATAACTCTCAGGGATTAAGAATTCAGTGGTAGCTGCAAAACTAATAAGCTGGTAAATTGAGACAGGAAAAAAATCCTGTATGCTTCCACTAATGAAGATTCACTTTCATCCTATTTTAGATGTTCAGAACTTCAAAGTGTGAATATACTGGCATCTGCAGTTCTAGTGTAAGAATTCGAGTCCGACCTCTAGCATTTTAAGGAAGCTATTAGTTTCTTGATATTTGAACACATCTCCAGTGTTTAAAATCCAAGAACAGGTTTGTTCAAAGGAACCCAGATATGCTCCTAGTAAGGCAAAACAATGATTGCAGTGAAAATTGTACACAGTAGAAATACCAGCTGTCAAAGTTGGGACTACTTTAAAAACAGATAAACAATGCTCCAGTAATGGCTGCTTTCTGACTTAATATTTCCCTTTGCTCCTATAGTTGTGTCCAGTATATGAAAGCTCTATTTACATACCCTTCATGCCAAACTTAATTTCAGTCCACCCCTCTTTGAACTCTTTTGCTAACCTTTCTAATTCAAATTAAAACTTTCATTTTGAAGACATTCACTGAGAGACGAAATTCTAGATGAGCTGCACTGCTAGGTTACCATAGCTTTGGCATTCTAGTTCCAATCCAAGGCTATTCTTAATGGTGATGTAGTCACATGGATGTTGCCACTAGGAGCTCTCTGATATGTAAAACTGTATTTATCAAGAAAAAGACCTTTCCAGTGAAAAATAATAATTCATCAGTTAAAAAAAAAATTCCTTGGATTTCCTACACAGTGTGGTTTCCCAGTTGTCTTCTAAAGAAACAGGGCTCTGTAATTCTATAGAAAGACATACATATCAGGTTTTGATTTTGTCGGTCCTGAAAGTGTGGGAGGCCTTCTGCCAAGTCTTCTATTCTGCATTCCCAAGTCTTTCCTTGGGTGGCTAGATGCCTGAGAATCTCCATTCAAGCTGAGGATATGTTCTAGGTTTCCCAAGATGCTGTTTGAGGCTGGGACACTCTACAGACTCCCAAGACCTTCCTTCAGATTCGAGAAGCTAGTTGTCTCAAATGATGAGCCTGTGCTGACAAATAATTTAGATTCACAGTTCCCTCTTGTGTTCTGCTCCTCTACTTGTTCACATATTTTAATTCAATCTCAGGATGTCTTTTGAAATTAATCAATTTTTTGCATCCAGGACAAAACCCAGCTATGGTTCTGGGAAACTTCCCAGCCTGCAGTAAGGATGAGCAGTTTTGACTCTTGCTGCCATGTGCAATACCAGCCTTATCTCAGAATAGTTTATCTCAATGTGCCATATTGCAGGATATGTCCTCAGTTTCACATTAGAGAATAACAATTCTGGTGGACAGCACAGCCTTTGCATTGTTACTAATAATGTCACAATGCCATGGGACAACAGATAGGCCAAAAGAGATAAGTGCCACATAAGATAGACATAGTCAGCCTTCTCTAGAAGAAGATAAGACTAGTGGGCCCATTTGCCCAAGGGCCATAGTCTCCCTTGAAGCTGATGCATTTAACACTCAAAATGGGGTCTTGTATACTGAAGCGCTGGTGTAATCCCATCACCTGGGTCTCTCCAACCTATGTATTCCTTGATGTCTATTCTTTTGAAACGGCCAAGACTCCAAGCTTCTGAGCTGTTTGCCCTGGGAAGCATTATCAGTGACACCTGAGAGCCCTACAAGAACTCTAGTTGAATCAACCCACATACTAATGAGCTCACAAACTATGGGTCCTCTAAGCAGGAAAACATATGGGCTTTTATACATGTACCAACACTGTTTTAACAGAAATAATATTTCAGGCAAGTAGCTACTGAGATTTTCAATGTTTAATTTTACTGAAGGAACTATAAAGCTGTTCTTGAACCTAGGTTCAGAAAATATTTCTTACTGTCAAAAATTAAGATCTAAAATATTCCAGAGTATTTTTATGTGTCATGAAGGTTTCATTATATAATAGTTACTGTTGTCACTGTCATAGATAAGTTAGGCACTGCTTCAGGGCTGGGAGAGGTAGGAGGTGAGCAGTTGTTACACAGATGACTCGAAGATACATGTGTAATAACCATCTTTTAATGAACGCTACACCTTGCAGATTAATAAATGAACCAGTATGTTGCTGTTGTTAACATACCTTTGCCTTACATATATCCTTGATATCAAAGGCCACACTATGATCTTCAAAAGCATATACCAATAGCAAATTTCTTTTAAAAAAATAGCTAGTAAATCATACCTGGTCAAGTGTGTTCATTAGAGTACTCCCAAAATGCTTTTTGCCTAATCAATTAATTCCATTGTGTCATGCAGAAGTTGTCTGGGCATTACTCAGCTAATTCTGTGTTTCAGATCATGACAGGTGGGTTTTATTACACAAATAATTCTTTGATATTAAGAAAAAATTTTATGTAGTGTTTCAAAACTTTATATTAAGCTTTGTCATCTTGGCCTCATAATAGTTCTTTGAGATACAACAAGAAAGGATAAAGTTTATTTTATTGATATGGGAACTATATTAAGTTTATATATATATATATATATATAAACACACACATGCTATGTAAAGCAGTCAGAGGAAAAGTTGTTATGCATTCAACACTTTTCGAAAATCACCTCAGGTAAGTGTCTATTTCTTGCATGCAGCAGTGATTTTCTTGCCAGGGTAGTTTCACTGGCTTAGGCAAAGTTACGTTAGCAGGAAATGTGTTTGCTATGAATTGAAATCTCTTAGTTGAAAGTACTGTTCATTCTCACACATGGTTGTCAAGGCACTAAGACTCAACCCATATTTCCCTAAAGAAAAACTTTAGTGTTGACGGGAACACTAGTCAAAGCATGATATTTCTCATCAGTAGTGTGACTTTTATGTAGAAATTGCAATGCAGCATCAACAAATAATTCATCATATAAGGATGACTGCTTCATTGCAATATGTTTTGCTCATTGGACTTTGAGTTCCATGTCAGTATGCCAAATCAAACCTTGGGTAACTTTAACCTACCATCACAGACAAAGCAAACATTTCTTCCTCCTTCTTTGATTCCTCATTCTGTCTGTTTCCTGAAGTCACATCTAGTCAAGTCAAGAATAGGAAATACTCAATGATGTAACAGTGACACAAAACTTACATTAGTTTATTGTACAGAGTCTCCTGGTCCCCAAAGAGGAGTTTCCTAACGTAAGAGGGAAGAGAATCTCTCTTCCTAGAAAGTTCAGTCTTAAATGTATTGCGTCTTATATCTGTGGCTACTCCAATATTTTAAAAATAAACACATGGTTAAAAAAAACAACAAACCAAACCCCTCAAAAACCTAAACCCAAAGCTTCAATTTGTCTTGGAAGGTTCCCATAAGCTCTTCAGATAACTGTATCCAGTGACTCTGGCAACTTGTTTTGCAGGAAGGACACTTAAAAAAATCCCAGGAAAATAATTTTGAAATCTTAGGAAAAAAATCAGACGGATTACTTGTAACTTGTTAACAGGCAGATACATCCAAATAAACACTCCAAATCCTGAATGCTAATTCAACACTACTACTATTAGTTGTATCAGGAATCAGTAAACTGAGTCAGTGTGATGGGTTGACCTTGGCTGGATGGCAAGTGCCCACCAAGCCGCTCACTCACTCCCCTCCTCAAATGGACAAGGAAGATGAAATATGAAAAAAGGCTCATGAGTCAAGATAAGGACAGAGAGAAATCACTCACCAGTTCCTGTCATGGGTAAAACAGACTCAACTTGGGGAAATGAGTTGGGGTCCTGCCCACGGGAGACAGTCCTCTACAAACTTCTCCAATGTGGGTTGTTTCCATGGGCTGCAGTTCTTCACAAACTGCTCCAATGTAAGTACCTTCCATGGGGTGCAGTCCTTCAGGAACAGACTTTCTCCAGCATGGGTCCTCCATGGGGGTCAAAGTCCTGACAGCAAACATGCTCCGGTGTGGGCTCCTCTCTCCACAGGGCCACAGGTCCTGCCAGGAGCCTGCTCTGGTGTGGGATTCCCATGGGGTCACAGCCTCCTTCAGGCATCCATCTACTCTGGCGTGGGGTCCTCCATGGGCTACAGGTGGTCATCTGCTCCACCATGGACCTCCATGGGCTTCAGGGGGACAGCCTGCCTCACCATGGTCTTCACCAAGGGTTGCAGGGGAATCTCTGCTTCAGTGCCTGGAGCAGCTTCCCTCCCTCCTTCTTCCTTGGTGTCTGCAGAGTTGGGGGTCTCACATTTTCTCACTCCTCTCTCCCAGCTGCTATTGTGCAGCAGTTTTTACCCCTTCCTAGACATGTTATCACAGAGGTGCTACCACCATTGCCGATGGGCTCAGCCTTAGCTAGTGGCAGGTCTGCTTTGGAGCCAGCTGGCATTGGGTCTATGTGACATAGATTGGAAAAGACCCTTAAGATAATTGAGTCCAACTTAACCTAGCTCTATCAAGCCCACCACTAAGCACCATGTCCCTAAGCACCACAACTACACGTCTTTTAAATACCTCCAGGGATGGTGACTCAACCGCTTCCCTGGGCAGCCTGTTCCAATGCCTGACAACCCTTTCAGTGAAGAAATTTTTCCTAATATCCAATCTAAATCTCTCCTGATGCAACTTGAGGCCATTACCTCTCTTCCTATCACTTACTACTTGGGAAAAAAGACTGACATCCACCTTGCTACAACTTCCTTTCAGGTAGCTGGAGAGAACAATAAGGTCTTCCCTAAGTCTCCTTTTCTCCACACTAAACCACCCCTATAGCCCCCTGCACTACTAAAACCTTTTCACATACAGTCAAGAAACAGCCAGTTGTGCTGTACATGTTAATTGCACAGATATACATACTTAGTGCTGCTGAAAATCATCTTTGCCACACTATTTTTATTTTACTTGTTCTAGTTAAACATTTTAAATAAGATTACAAAAATACTTGCATGTTCTAAAGCTATATCAAACCTTGTTGATATGTGGTAGGAATTATAGCTTCATTTATCTTTTCAGAAATGCCAATTTGTTGACTCAAGTGTAATATAGCATATGCTGCACTTCCAGAGGGATGAATTCCATCATCTCAATTTTTTTGCATTTCTAGCTCAAAATGTTCTGTATAACTTTAGTGGATGCATGTCACTGGCAGATGCATTTTTAAAAATCATCAAGGGTTTCTATGATAGTTCCTCCATATTTATGCTGTATATATTTACTCAATAAGAAGTAAGATTTGTTTGTGATATGTTTCTGTATAAAATTAGTAATTTAAGAGACTTACAAAATTTAACATGAGATCACATCTTTCGAGAAATATCTGTCACAGTCAAAATCCTTTTATTTGAAAACCACTAAAGGATGTAAAAGCATTTACTTCTACTGAATTAAGATTGTTCTCTGGTGCATTGTAATTCTGCTTAGGAGCTATATACATAGCAAACTAGTACAAACTAAAACTCCTGTATTTGTGAAATTTTAGAACTTTAGAGGTAGTGGCTAGGAAATCATTACCAGAATGAAAAGTGCAGGACTGTTCTTTTTTATCTACAAAAGATCAAAGGAAGACACGTAAATAAAGACTGATCCCAAAAATGTGGCCTGATGCTTTTATTTCAACTATAATCATCCACCGATCACCATAGAGATGTTACAGGTAGATATTTGCATTCATTTATGATTTCAGATGCTCAGTGTTTTGTCCAGTCAAATCTGACAGAAGACTTCAGGATACATGGGTAAGTATACTGCATTAGGTTGCTAGACATGAAGCAATCAAAAGTAGGTTTTTTAGTTTCTATGGGGAAAGAGAAGAAAAATGGGTTTAGTTGAAAGCACTTGTTCAAACTGTGCTGAAAAAATGCTTCAAAGATCTGTAACCCAGAGAGTGCAAATGGGAGCAAAGGTGCAGGTGGAAAGGAAAAGCTATCAAGGATCTTTCATTCTGCTCTCCAAATTCTGCAGAGCATGCTGTCTTTGTGAAGGAGAATTTAATGATTTCTTTAATAGCCTTAAATAATGAAGTAGATAGTCTTTACTCAGTAAGGTCTACTTCTGTTTACTCAAAGTTGCTCTAATAGTTAGGAATTTGTTTTATTACTGCTATATAGCTTATTTTTATGGGAAAAATTAAAAAAGGAAATAGTACATTCAATGTCTTTCATTAACAGTTGTGGATATTTACTGTGTCTATCACAGAGATCAGATGGAACTAAATAGTACAGTACATATTAATATTTGTAGCACTAAAATATGTGTTTTTCTTCCAAAAATCTCTGAACCAACTAGTTTTGGTCAGAATCACAGAATCACAGGGGTTGGAAGGGACCTCAGGAGATCATCTAGTCCAACCCCCCTGCCAAAGCAGGTTCCCTACA